>NW_003852678.1:393288-426275 GCF_000181295.1 Otolemur garnettii
GTTTGGCGGGTCCGGGCTGGGGATTCGAACCCGGCACCTTAGGTGTACGTGGCTGGCGCCTTAGCCAGTTGAGCTATAGGCGCCGAGCCAGGTAATTTTATTATTTACTTGTTTTTCTTTCTTTCTTTCCTTTTGTCCAGGCTGGAACTCTTAGGCTCAATCCTCCTGCCTCCCTAGTAGCTAGGACTACAGGCTGAGGCATCAGCTAGCTGATTTTTTAAATTTTTTGTAGAGATCGGGTCTCACTATGTTGCCCATATTGATTTCAAACTCTTGGGGTCAAGCAGTCCTCCCACCTGGGCCTCCCAAACTTTAGGGAGTATAGGCGTCAGTGACTGTGCCCAGCCTTGGTTTTCTTTATAAGTCCCTTTTGCTTGCCTGCTTGCTCTTTCTTTCCTTTCTTCCGTTCTTTCTTTTCTTTCTTTCTTCCTCTCTCTCCTTCCCTCCTACCTCCCTCCCTCTCCTTTCCTTCCCCTTTCTTTCCTTTCTTTGTTTCTTTCTTTCCTTTTTTTTCAGACAAAGTTTCACTTTGTCACTCTCAGTAGAGTGCTGTGGCATCATAGCTCACAACAACCTCAAGTTCTTAGGCGCAAGTGATCCTCTTCCCTCAGCCTCCCAAGTACCTGGGACTACATGTGCCCGCCACAAACGCCCACCTGTTTTTAGAGCCAGGGTCTAACTGTGGCTCAGGATGGTCTTGAACCCATGAGCTCAGGAGATCCACCTGCTTTGGCCTCCCAGAGTCCTTTTGCCTACTTTAAATAATTTAACTTATTTTGTTAATTTAAATTTTCTGTTATTTGACTACTTAGTTCATTATTTTTGTTGTTTCTTTCTTAATTATAAGAAACATTTAAGTCTGTAAAATTACATGAAGGATTATTCTTTAGTTTCCTAATAGTGCTTGGAGGTGAGGGGATTGTGTTTCTTCTGTTAATTTTTAGTTTTATTTCACTGTGGTCAAAGTGTATGTCCCATGAGGTTTCCGTTATCTGGAATATATTGTAGGTTTCTTTGTTCTTTAATACATGGTCATTTTCACTACTGTTCCACAGACTCTGAAAAAAAAATTACTCTGTAGGATACAGAGTTTAAAATGTATTTGTTAAATTGAACCAATGGTGATGTGTCTTATTTCCCTTTTAGTCTTTTTCCCCCTAGTCTGTCAAATTTGAGAGAATTACATTAAAATCTCCCATTACTGTAATTTTGAAATTTGTTTCTGTCACTTCATTCAATTGTTCCTTTGCTCCTCTGTGCCTGCAGATTCGTGACTATCGAAACTATTTTCTTGCCAACATAAAATGTTTGTGCTTGTCCTTGTCACTGGACAGCCCACGGCACTGCTGCTCTGGCCACCTGGATCCCTGATGCGTCTGTTTTCAAATATTTACTCAAGTTTTTGAGCCCTGTTTTTTACTTCAAGAATTAATCAGCACCAGAGCCCCACCACATCGGGATGTCTCTTAACACATTTTCCAGCTCTAGCTCCAATGGTTTTTGTTTTATTGAAAAATTTTAGAAATGTTAACAATATTATTTTTAAAATAACTTATTTTTCTTTTAATATCTTTTTTAGCAACTAAATCACCAAAATTATTTTTTTGAACAATAGAAATGGCTATAGTTCTGAACTGCTCAGACTCAAGCCTGAGTTCAGCCCGTGTAGCCATGTGGCCATGGGCACACTATGTGCTCTTGGCCTTGGCTTACCTGGAAGGGGGACAAGGGGCCACAGCTCCCTGGGTCCACTGGTTGGCCAGATGGCCAGGGCCCTGGTTGGGGGCACACAAAGGTCTTTGCTCACTCATGTTACAGCCTTGCATGGTCAATGTGCAGGAGTGTGGGTCTGCATGGGCCTCAGGTCCCAGGCTGTTTCCTGGGCTGCTGCTATCTTCTGTGGCCTCAGAAACCTTCCCTGGGTGTTTTGTGAGAGCTGGAAATAAAAAGAAACACCCGGGGTTCTCAGGGGGCTCACAGGGCCAGAGTCCAGTCATGTAGGCCCTTGTATGTATAGGAGGTTCGTTAATGGGGTCAGTGGGGGCCAAGGCAGGAGGCCAGGTAGTATTGAGCCTCAAGGACTCCTGGCTCACCGCCCACCCTGGAGCTGGAGGAGAGGCCAGCAGACCGGGCCCCCTCCCCCGCCCCCGTGGCCTCTTTTTTTTTTTGCAGTTTTTGGGTGGGGCTGGGTTTGAACCCACCACCTCTGGCATATGGGGCCGGTGCCCTACTCCTTTGAGCCACAGGCGCCACCCCCACTCCCTGTGCCTTCAAAGCTCCCGAGAACCCACAATTCCCTCCTCCATTGTCATCTGCTAGCACCTACCTGTTTTTTATGTGGGCCAGGCCTAGCCTATGGCTCTCCCCACCCTCTCCTGCCTAGGCCTCAGCCCAGAGGCACCTTTCTTGTAAGGCTTTTCTGGGCAGTGCCACCTGATGTTCACAGCATCGCACTGGTGACCAGAGTCCTTACATTGCTCAGTTCTTATCACTCACCCCAGTAGGCTATGCATCTGTTCACATCAGCACAGGCCTCTGTATACAGTTGCCCTCCATGGCCTTGAGCACTGCTGAGAGTAGGCCCTCTATGGCCCACAAGGATGAGTTGACATGAGCCATCTGGTGGGTTCAAAGGGGCCATGTGCCCATGCCTGTCTTGCTTCAAGAATGCTGGAGAATGAGGTTGGCACCTGTGGCTCAGTGGGTAGGGCGCCAGCCTATATACTGAGGGTAGCGGGTTTGAACCTGGCCCTGGCCAAACTACAACAACAACAAAAAAATAGCTGGGCATTGTGACAGGGACCTGTAGTCCCAGCTACTCGGGAGGCTAAGGCAAGAGAATCGCCTAAGCCCGGGAGTTGGAGGTTGCTGTGCACTGTGATACCACAGCACTCTACCGAGGGTGATAAAGTGAGACTTTTGTCTCCTAAAAAAAAAAAAAAAAAGCTGGAGAATGGTGTTGGGAGGTGGCGCTGCAGTCTGGAGGGAAGGCTGCTAGGTGGGAGCCTTCTCCATGCTCCAAGCAGGGGGCCCTGAAAGTGAGCCAGGGCATGCCTAGTGCCTTACGCGGCAGGTACATGCTGCTGGGGTCCCTGCATGTCTGAAGTCACTCCACTTGAGGGCCAGGGAGGTCAAGACAGGGGGTCCTGGAAAGATGGCTGAGGGTCGCCCAGCTCTGGGGGTATTGCTCTGGGTTGCTGTATATATCACACATGAGTGCTCGAAGGCTGCTTATATGTGTGCTTTTGGTGCCATAGCTTAAGCTGGTGCTGAGATATTGTCTCTGCCATAGACCCGTGCCTCTACATCCCCCGCTTTGCCCACCTGCTGGAGTTTGGGGAGAAGAACCATGAGGTGTCCATGACAGCCCTGAGGCTCCTGCAAAGAATGAAGAGGGACTGGATGCACACGGGCCGGCGCCCCTCGGGTCTCTGTGGAGCAGGTACATAGGAGCCCCAGCCCCCTTCCTGTGGGATGGTGCCCTCAGTCTGGAGTCACACTGGCCCAGACTCAGTGGCCACTGTGGTCATGTTCTCTGTCCTGACTCTTGGGAAGTCTGAGCCTGTGGGTTGCACCTGTGTTCCCAGAGCTGGCCTTGCACTACAAGTGACTAGTGGCCTCCTGTGCCTGCTGTCGACCTGGCTCAAGGATTGGAGCTTCCCTGTCAGCCTCTGGATACAAGGCACAGGGAGGGCCCTCACAGGTAGAGCGGACTGGCTGGGCACCCTGGCCCTGGCCCTGAGTTGCCCACCTCTGGGGAACAGCTATGGGGGCCTGGTTCTAGGCATGGTTAATGATGTGGTCTCTCTCAATTGAGATGCCAGGTTGTTACTGGAGAGGGTGCCCAGGGCTTTCAGGCTAATCTCTCCCCCAAGCAGGGTAGTTGCTGTGGTCACATCTCCAAGGACCCCTCCCATACAGCTCCCACATCATCCCTGGTTTGGCTCTTGATGTTGTGGGGTTGATATGGATGTTATCTGGCTGGCCACACCAGCCCTGGACCTGGGCTCTTGCCAGCATGTGCTCCTCAGATCAAAAGGGCCTCTCTCTGCCACTCACAGATTCCACTCCTTTCCTGAAGGCCAGGTGCGGGTTCCTGTGCTTTGCTGACAGCAGGGTTAATGCTACCTGAGATTCGTTTTCCATCTGAAAACTTGATTTTCACATTTGCAGTACAGGTTCCAGGCCTATCTTTGGCCCATGACAGCCCTGCCTAGGGTCTCACCCCTTTCCTCTTTGGCTTGGGCCCTATCCTCAGAGTCCTCAGCTCCCATCACAACTCATACACATTACCTCAAAGTTCATGTATTTGCTTTTAGGGTTCCTAAACCCACTCCCAAGCCCTCTAATTTCATTCTTCTCATATTTAAAAGTGGAGTGTGAGCTACTTGGGAGGCTGAGGTAAGAGGATCATGTGAGCCCATGAGATTGAGGTTACTGTGAGCTATGACACTATGGCACTCTATCAAGAGCAATGTAGTGAGACTCTGTCTCAAACAAATAAATAAAAATAAAAAAGTGGAATTTGTGGCTTGGTGCCTATGGCTCAAGTGGTGAAGGCACCAGCCACATAACACCTGAGCTGGCAGGTTCAAATCTAGCCCAGGCCCACCAAACAACAATGATGGCTGCAACCAAAAAATAGCCAGGTGTTGTGGCTAATAGCCTCCCAGTTACTTGGGAGGCAGAGGCAGGAGACTCGCTTAAGCCCAGGAGTTGGAGGTTTCTGTGAGCTGTGATGCTACGGCACTCTACCCAGGGCAACAGCTTGAGGCTCTGTCTCAAAAAAAAAAAAAAATTTGGAGTGTGGTATAACCACTGTCCCAAAAAAGTAGAGAACATGATGGTCCCAGAAGTCCCTGCATAGCATGTCTGCTCAGGGGAAGGTGGATGCTGCCTGCTCAGCTGTTGCTCACCTGGGGTGGCCACGCCCAGTATAGGTCTCTCTGTTCTGGCACAGACATGTTTTTCCCAGGCTGCCGTCTCACCCTAGGGCATGGCAGAGTATCTACCTTCTTAGTTACCAGTTTCCTTCCTTTCTAGCCCTTCTGGTAGCAGCTAGAATGCACGATTTCAGGAGAACTGTCAAAGAGGTCATCAGCGTGGTCAAAGTGTGTGAGTCCACACTGCGGAAGAGGTAGGCACCTTTGCTTTGTGGTGTGGGACCACAACGTAATGACCTCGCGTCTGTCCAGCTGAGTTAGGTCTGCTTGCCAGACACACTGCTCTTTGCTGGGGTTCTGTTGTCCCTAGCCTGGCTATGTGGTGATGCTGGTGGCCAAGACTCAGCATGGTATTGAAGGCAAGAAGTTAGGATGTGCTGAGGCCACCCCATCTCCCTCCAGAGTGTCGTCTTCCAGTCTTGCTGGGGCCCAGCTCCTTCCTTTCCATCCCAGGTTTGTAAGTTAAGGTGGCGGGTTGTGATTCTGCCCTCAGTCATAAGGGGGAAGCAGGCAGGAGGCCAGGTTTGGGCCATCAGTGGGAGGCCTCACCTGCCTCCTGTTTGGCACGGCCCCTCCTGGACTTGGAGAGCCTGAGTGACCATCACCCAGTGGGAAGCAGGGGTCATGTGAGGGGCTACTGTGTCTATTAACCGAATGGCAGTGAGCCGAGCAGCAACCGGCCAGGAGTGTGTGGGGTTAATAGCTGTTACCCAGAGCTCACCTGGAAGGTTGGCTTCCTTTAAATAGACTTTGATGAGGCCGACAAGGCCAACAAGACAGTGGAGTGCTGACAGACCTGTAACTGCTGCTCCCTTTGTCACAAATCTGAAACACTTGATCGCTGTGTTCACCTGAGATCATATCTGGTGCCACTCCCCAAAGGCAGATGGGAAATTAATTTTTGTTTCAATATTTAATCTCGGCTCGGCGTCTGTGGCTCAAGTGGCTAAGGCACCAGCCACATACACCTGAGCTGGCGGGTTCGAATCCAGCCCAGACCCGCCAAACAACAATGATGGCTGCAACCAAAAAATAGCCAGGCGTTGTGGCAGGTGCCTGTGGTCCCAGCTACTTGGGAGGCAGAGGCAGGAGACCCACTTGAGCCCAGGAGTTGGAGGTTGCTGTGAGCTGTGATGCCACGGCACTCTACCCAGGGTGATAGTTTGAGGCTCTGTCTCAAAAAAAAAAAAAAAAGAAGAAGAAAAATTAGCAAGGCATTGCAGTGGGCACCTGTAGTCCTAGCTACTCAGGAGGTTGAGGCAGGAGGATCACTTGAGCCCAGGAGCTTGAGGTTGCTGTGAGCTATGAGGCCACGGTACTCTAGCCGGGGCAACAGAGTAAGACTCTGTCTCAAAAAATAAATAAATAAATAAAAATTAAAAAAAAAGACATAGGGAATCTACCTGCTATTGCCCAGCTCAGCCTCTTTTTCTCTCTGAGTCTTGCGACCAGGATCCTGGGACAAATAAGTGGACGTGATGAAGGTACCTGAGGACTTCTTTCCCAGGGACCTGAGGCCTGACAGGGGCAGGCTGAGGCAGAAAAGCCACTGGGTGAGGCCAGGACCACGGTGGCGCTGTCCTGTGCGCTCAGTGTTAAGTGGCTGTTCTCAGGGCGTTGAACTCCATTTCACATCTCTGCCTTAGGCTCACAGAATTTGAAGACACCCCCACCAGCCAGCTGACCATTGATGAGTTTATGAAGATTGACTTAGAGGAGGAATGTGACCCCCCCTCGTACACTGCTGGGCAGAGAAAGCTGCGTATGAAGCAGGTAGAGCGGCCTGGCCATACCCTGCCCCCTGGGCTGCACCCTGCCTGCTCAGCACTGCTGTTTCTTGTAGCTTGTGCAGTTTTGACACCTCCCACCCATTATTATTTCTAATAAGTAGTGCAGTTGCAGCAGCTACACTCAGTTCATCCAGGCCTGGGTTGTGCATGTCGCCAGCCGCAGGCGTGGGGGTAGCCCCATGAGGCCTCGAGCTTAGAGGCCTGGGCCTCACCACGCCTGGAGTGGGCCAGCACCTCCACTAGGCTCTGCCACCAGCTTCTGCCCCCCACTGAGCCCCTCTCCACAGAAGCATTTGGGTCCTGGTCTTTGTTCTAAAATTCTAGACTATAGTTTCTCCAAGAGATGTGTACTTTGGAATACACTAAAAGTTTGAAAAAACAGCAGAATGCCTCATCTCTCCACCTGGAGTGGGGAGCCTCTGCTCAAGGTATAGTTCTCTCTGCTGTTTTGTCGTCAGGTTTTGTAGGCTGGCTCCGACACAGGGCCTGGCAAGACACATGTAACACTCAGTGAGGTGACTGCAGAGATGGGCAACAGGGGCAGGACAGGGACTGACCCCTGGAGGGGACATGGAGGAATGTCCTGCACATCCCCAGAGAGGCAGACACACAGTAACTGCCTGCTGGGCCAGGCCTATCCCCAGGTGCATCTAGCACTGGGGCTCTGAGAGGGTCCACTGCCCTGGCCAGGTGGGGGCAGGGCACACAGGCACTGAGGTTGCCCCGTCAGCCCCAGTGGGGTGAGTCTGGCAGCCTGTGGTCAGTGAGACCCTCTGGCGCCCCGGGGGCTGTGGCGCATCATGGTGGACCCCTTGTTAACTGCTTTCCTTTCCTCTTTCAGCTTGAGCAAGTCCTGTCAAAAAAACTGGAGGAGGTTGAAGGTAACCAGCCAGTGTTGCCATGTAGATGCTTCAGTTTTCTGAGAAAAATGGATTTGGTTCTGATTTTATACTTTTAACTTACTACTTCAGGGGAAATATCCAGTTACCAAGATGCGATTGAGATTGAACTAGAAAATAGCCGGCCAAAGGCGAAGGGGGCTCTGGCCAGCCTGACCAAAGATGGTGAGCCCACCCTGCCCTCACAGCCTCAAGGTCAGGCCCAGAGGCCCCCAGTTGCCCTGCCAGCACCTCTGCCCTATGCTGACCTTTAACCACGCCCCTCCCCTGGACTGTGTGGTACTGCATCGCAGTGCCATGTTCTGGCTCAGTATGTTGTCCTGAGCAGCTTGCTGCCCTGGACAGCCCTCCCCGCCTCCCTGCACTCCAGCCCTCTTCTGGGGTGGTCTCCATTTCCATGCCCTTGGGTTGCTGTCCCAAGTTCCTCTGCAGTCATTGTCCTTGTACCTGGTGCCACTGCTGCTCAGGAGAGGCTGTAGCCTCCCTCCTTGGCATATAGGCTACATGCTGGGTGCAGAGCCTGAACCCCACTGTCTCTCCAAGGCACCTATGCATATCAAGTTGCAGGGCATGGAGCCTGCAGTCCACTGCCTTTCAGAGGCTCCCATGCATGTCAGGTTCCAGGTGGGGGCTGTCAGGGCAGCCACAGCTTTCTTAAGCAGGTCTCTCCTGCTCACCTGTTCTCCCATGATGGGGCATACCTCCATACCCCCTGGCACTTGAGGGTCTTGTGGGCTGTTCTGGGGTCTGGCTGGGGATGGGTGAGATGTACACTATCCCTCCTGGCACCCCATCCGCCCCACTGCTCTCTGTGCATATTGGAGTCAGCGAGTGCTTCATGCTCTCATCAGGTACTGATATTTGGAAGAAAGGGCACCTCCTGCCCCCTTGGAGCTTTGTAGCCACTCTTATTTATTTTTGCATGAGAACATTAGGGTCCTCTTGCCTCTCTCTCCTAGCCCAGCCCCCTGCTTCACCTGGGAGCTTGGAGGAAGTGGGTTACATCCTGACTCTGCCCTTCCATTGTCTCCGGCTTTAGAGTGTAGCCCTCCCTTTCCCATTAGTTTTTCTCCTCCGTGTGCAAAAGCTCTGCAGTGCCCCATGGTTCAGGCCCTACCACTTTCTCTGTGGCTGTGTACGGCTGTTTGTTGACCATGAGGAATACTGATTTCTGTGTGCTGACTTTGTGTGCTCGTGTGTTAAGGAATTCTTTTATCCCTTTTAGTAGTTTCCAGCTTACCATTGGGTATTCTAAGTGATGAATTATGTCATCTACCAACAGTGACTCTTTTACCTTCCTTACCAGTCTCTATGCCCCTGATTTCCTTCTAGCACCTAGTCTGCTGCCTGCCCTTGGGCACCTCACTGAATCTCAGCCTTGAGAGTGTCCCCTGGCTTCCATGCAGGGCCTCCAGCCTCCAGTGCTTCCCAGGACACAGGGCACAGCCTGTGGTCCCAGGCGCCACCTCATTTGTCCTGTTGAGTAAATGCTCACTCTTCATTTTGATGAGTATCCCTGCCTGAAGCAAGTGTCTCAGACATAGGGGAGAGACCCTGGTGGATGCCTGTGATCCATTCTGATAGGATCCTGTATCAGGTCTTCCTTGAGTCTTTTGAGGCACCCGTGGGCCACAGAGGGTCACCTGCTGGTGCTTACACCAGGGTCTGTCCCATTCGTTTGCAGAGTTGAATGAAGTTGTGTCTTATGATTTTTTTTTGGTCTTTATAGTTATTTTCTTTTTTGTCATTCATTATTTTTCATGATTTTCTTTGCTGTTTTTTTTTTCCCCAGCTGGATTATCAGTGTTCCCATTAAACCAGTTTTTGCACTGCTTTATTGGCTCTGCTGCCTTCCTATTTGTCAGGTCAGCAGCTGGTGCTTCATCTCTGTCCTTCCTTTAGTCTGTCGTAGGCCCCAGCCGCAGGCACCTAGGTGGCTGACTCAGGCTGGACAGAGGCAGAATGCTCTCCTCCCAGCAGCGTTAGTCTGTGCCCCACTGTCCTGCTGTGAAATGTTTTCCATTTCTCAGTCTCAAGTTTCTCTTTCCTGTACAAAGAGTTGTAGAAGTTCTGGGGAGGGGGGCGTGGTTTCCGACTTTGTTGTGGACTTCACTGCTTGCCTGGGACCAGTAAGTGTTGCTGATGCCCTTCCTCCTTTGGTGGTCTCCCTGCATGGTGGTGGCCTGTGTCCACCAGCAACAGGCATGTTCGCAAGCACCGTGTGTGCTCAGCAAGAGGTTGATCTATATTCACTTAGAACATACCCTTTGAGGGCAGCGCCTATGGCTCAGAAGGGTAGGGTGTGGGCTCCATATGCTGAAGGTGACAGGTTCAAACCCAGCCCTGGCCAAAAAACAAAAAAAGAACATTCCCTTTGGTTTCCGGGTTTTGACAGGTGCACATACCTGTGAACCCATCACCATAACCAGGATAACTTGTAGTTCTATCATTACTCCCAACAGTGTCTTCAGGCCCCTGGTAGCCCACGCCAGCCTCCCTGTCCCAGCCACTCTGTCCCTATGAATTAGCCACATTTCTACAGTTTTATCCAAATGGAGTCACACAGTATATGCCCCATTTTTCCTCTGGCCTTTTTCACTCAGTGTAATTATTTTGGGCCATTCATCAGCAATTAGCTTAATTTTGTTCTGGTGTCACGGTCCCTATATACAAAGGTTGTTTATCCATTTCCCTGTTGAAGAGTATCGGGTTATTTACAGTTTGGGGCTATTAGAAGTAAATTGTTCTGTACATTTGTTCCAAGTCTCTGCATGGGCGTTCTTCTTGCTGTCTTGGGTAAATGCTGAGGGTAGTTACTGGTCATGTGGAAGGTACATGTTTACATCTTTAGGAAATCATCAGGCAATCTCCAAGGCGCCCACACCGCTGTGTTCCCACGGGCAGGGCTTTGCCACATTTGTTTCTAAAACATTTATTCTCTGGGCTCTCTCACTTAGGTCTGTGATCCATCCAAGGTTGTCACTGTGTAAGTGTGAGGCATGGGTCAGGGCTCACTCTTCCTGAGCATGGATGCTCAGCAGCATCGTTTACTGATAGTTTCGTCTTTCTTCCACAGGCTGTTTTGCAGCTTGGTGGAAGTATTTCTTGTTGGAGAGAAGGCTCGTTCTGCTTCCTACCTGTTAACAGTGTGGGTCATGTGTCCCTAGGCCCCGTTGAGGACACCACCTCCAGCTTGCTTGGCGAGGAAGACACAGAGGATGAGGAGCTGGAGGCTGCTGCCAGCCACCTGAACAAGGACTTCTACCAGGAGCTTCTCGGCAGCAACACCCCAGGCAGCTCGGAAGCAGCAGGAAGCCCTGAGGGAGTCATCAGGCCCCCAGCCCTGGAGTCCCTGCTGGGTCCCTTGCCTACAGCAGCCAGTCTGGGCATTTCCGAATCCATCCGAGAGTGCATTTCATCCCAGAGCCGGGACCCTAGTAAGTGCCCTGGAGATGGATAGGGAGGAAGGCTGAGGAGAGAAGAGCTTTCCAGGCTGGTCCTGCTCTCACAGGGTGACCTGGAAGCTGACGTTGTCTGTGTGAGAGGTGTGACATTCTAGCATGGCGGGACTTGGGTGTGGCACTGCTACTTCCCTGCACGGGGCTATGTGAGGAGTCAGTGCCTCAACATAAAGAGCTGGGTATTTGCTGACACCCCAAATGCCCAGCAGATTTTGTCATCCTCACTAGGACTGTGTGCTAGCCACAGGTGCCTTCCTGCCTTGGCAGCCCCTTCTTGGCATGTGGCCCAGAGTGCCATGTGAGAATTGTATGGATTCTGAGAAGTCATTGTTAGGAGTCCTGCAGGGCCCACGAGGCAGGGCCAGCCTTTCTCACTGTAGTTCCATCTCTTTAATGGGGAGGCAGAGCCCAGATGGAAGGCTACATCTTCATTGGTCAGAGGGACATTGCTTGCTGAGCTCATTGCAGTGATGAGACGCTCTGAGCAGAAGACGATCACCTGCCCCATAGAGCTCAGACTAAGCCACAGTGGATGGTCTTGCTGTTTCTCACCCCTCCCATTCTGTAAAACATCACTGAGGTCGTGACAGGGAAGGGATGGGATGATGGCAGCTCTGGGAGAAAGGCAGGTAGTCTTATCCCTATACCCTTCCAGGGCAAGCCTCTACCCTGGCACCAGGGCTTGGCTTCTATGCATGAGGGGCCTCTGCAAGGGAAGCTGCTCAGTTGCAGCATGGGTGTTTAGTGAGTGGCCTCTGGGCCAGGTGTGGACATGGACAGTTATGCACCTGCCCTGACAGTGGGGGCTGCTGTATGAGCAGAACGTGAGTGGGTTACGCAGAGCACTAAGGAGAGGGTATGTGTAAAGGCCCTGGGGCAGCCAAGGTGCCATGGCCTCAGAGCTGAGAGAGTGGGGAATGAGGCAGGCCCTGAAGGGTCTCAGCAAACATCTGATTGTTGAGAGGAGCAGTCTTGGACCTCAGCCATGGAGCAGTATGGCAGGAGAGTGCCAGACAGCCCAGTTGCATGGCTGGGTCATGCGGGTTTGTGAAGAGGAGGGACAGCTCTTATTCTAGGCTCTGGAGAGTGTGCCCTTGACCCTGCTGAGCAGGAGGATAGTAGCTGGTAGGTTTCGGGACATCCTGAGCATAGTAATGGGAGCCTCTGAGTCACCATTGTTTCCACCCCCAAATCCAAGAGCACTGTGAGGGAATGCCCAGCCCTTTCTCTGTGGCAGGACGTCTGTCCCTTAGGCTCTGCTCAGCACTGTGCCCTCCTATCTGTCAGGGCCAAGGCACCTGTGTCTCCCAGTCTGACAGAAGCCTAGGGCAGCTGGGCAGCTTTCACAGCTTCAGTTTAGCACCTGCCTTTTCACTCAGCACCCAAGGAGAGTGTGCAGAGAGCCGCAGGGCTGTGGAGGGCAAGTGCAGGACTGCCAAGCAGAGGAGGGTGTCTAGAAGCCCCTTGGCCCAAACCTCAGAGTCTTGAATCAGCGGAGATGGTGTTTATGCCCTTCTAATCAGAACTGACCCTAAGTAACACTGACACTGTGCTTCCTGTTAGCAGACACCTGTGGAGATGGCGAGCTGGACCTCAGTGGCATTGATGACCATGAAATCGACCGAGTGAGCCCCTGCATAGACCCTCACTTCCCGGGAGGTGGTGGACTTGTGCAGGCACCTCAGCCTGGGGTGCCACAGGAAGGTGGGGGATGGGTAGCCTTCCTGCCCCCAGGCTTGCCTTTGGTCTCTGTGCCGTGGTGACCAGAGGTCACCTGTGGCCTCCCCAGATACTATGTGGCCTGAAGGTGGTCTCATGGTGCTCCTGCCCACACCACTCCCAGAGCCCACCCTTCTAGACTTCAGCTCCAGGGTGACCCATGGCAAACATGCCCTCCCTCTGGGAGCCGGAGCCAGCCCTGTGCTGGTACCCTGTCAGGAGGGCCTGAGCTCTGCACCTGGCCTTTGCCACCGTCCAGGTATGTGGCTACAGCAAATACGTGTGCCCCTGGGTTGGGCCCACAAGGCAGTCTCTAAGTGCATTGAGTGACTCTAAGTGCATTGAGCACCTCCATCCTCGAGGGGTGCCAGGCATCTGTGCCTGCTCTTTGCAGCTTATCTCAGCAGCACTTAGCCTTGTCAGGCAAGGAGTCTTTCTTGCTTTGGTTCTATTACCATGAGCTGCCTAGGACTATCCATTTGTCCTAAATTGGCATTGCATGCCCTCCCCTGGTCTCCTCTTGGGGACCTATGGCCCTGCACTCTGGCTGGCCAGGATCCTGGTGTCAGTGGGGCCTGGGAGCACCACAGCAGCAGCTCACAGACAGCCTTTGTGGCTGACCAAGGCCCAGAGGCTAAAGGCAAACCCATGGGGGGACAAAGGAGCAGTGGGTATCCCTGGCTTGCTCTCAGCCACAGGCCTCTGCCCAGTCTCCACACTGGAGAGAGGCATCCCCCTCATGTCCCCGATGCTTAGCGAGAGAGGGCTCAGTGCACCCTCCCTCTGTGTGGGAGCAGGAGGCCAACAACTCCTCTCCTGTGCTTGCCCAGTACATCCTGAATGAGGCGGAAGCGCGTGTGAAGGCTGAGCTGTGGATGAAGGAGAACGCTGAGTACCTGCGCGAGCAGAGTGGTAGGTGCCACCCGCCACCCTAACAGTCCTTGGGCCAGGGCTGGGCCCTCTCTGACAGAGGCCACTTCATTCAACTTTCAGAGAAAGAGGCCAGAATCGCCAAGGAAAAGGAGCTGGGCATCTACAAGGAGCACAAGGTGGGCACCGCAGGCACCAGCAGCCTTCCCAGGGCATCTGAGCTTGCCAGAGGAGACATTTCTGTGGAGGACTGTCCCTTCCCTATATAACAAGAGGGGGCAGGTCCTGGGCAGGTGGCTGGAAGCTACACTTCAGACCCCCAATCCACGTCCCTGGCCACAGGCACCCACAAGCTTCATCACAGGTGGACATGATACTCAGTTTTGGAGCAGGTTCTAAGCTTGCCTCCAGGCAGGCTGGGTCAATACTCAGGAGCTGGACACTGATGCCTCTGGACTTGAGTCCCTTGTCAAGGACACGAGAGGCCCCCACCTCTGTGCCTGGATCCTTGTTCTTTGGATGACCTGAGAAAGTCTCCTGTCAGGCACCTCCCTGCTCCAGCAGCCTTCGTGGCACTTACTCCTTGGCACAGACATAACCTTGGTACCATGGTAACTTTGGAAGTGGTTCAGTGTCTGAGTGACTGAACAGAAGAAAAGACAGGTCCCCTGCCTGTGAAGCTGGATTTCCCAGCACAGAGGGGAGGGAGGCCCAGAGGGCTGATGTGGGGCCTGTCTATTCAGGAGGACCTTGGAGCTTGGGGTGGGGTGTTCAGGACTCCACCCACCTGACAGGACATCTCATGCCTTCTTGGAGGCTGTGAAGTTGAGGTAGCATAGGTGGGGCTGGCATGAGCTGGCTCTGCCCTGTGGCAGCCTGTAGTTCTACCTCTCGGGATGAGATCCAGGGTCTTTGGGCTCCAGGGTCTATTGGCTCTGGCTGACATGCTGGAGTGGACAATCTCCTTCATTCTGGGCTACCTCCCTGTGGTATCCCCACAAGGCAGTACCTCACTCTCTATGTTCACATGCCCTGCACTGGGTCAGGCCAGGGGCCAAGGGTAAACTCACAGGCAGGTTTGCTGCTGCTGCTCCATGGCCCCTTGGGCACCTAACTGGCCACATACCCTGGGGTCTTGCCCAGCCCATGGCTGGGGCTCCCCTGAGTGCCCACTCACCTGAGAGGGCAGGAATCAGGCAGGCCTGGGAAGGCTGGGCAGGACCCCTGCTACACCCTCACACCTGGCTCCCTAGGGAGCCTGATGGCTGAGCAATGCCCTCCTTGCTGTCGCCCAAGTGGGACTCACAGGAGGCATTTCTTTTGTGTTTCAATCAAGCCCAAGAAGTCTTGCAAACGACGGGAACCAATTCAGGCCAGCACAGCTGGGGAAGCCATTGAGAAGATGCTGGAGCAGAAGAAAATCTCCAGCAAGATCAACTACAGCGTGCTGCGGGACCTCAACAGCACTGGCGGGGGCAGCCCTCGGGGGGAGGACACCCAGCCCGAGGATAGGGGCAGTGCCAGAAAGCTGTCACGGAGGAAAACGCCAGCCAGCAGAAATGTGGCTGACCCTGTGACCAGCATGGGGAAAAGGTGCCATTCTGTCCTGTTGGGTGGGTGTTGGGGCAGGCAGAGGCCTGAGGCCTCAGGTCCTGGGCTGTTGCAGGCCAGCTGGGGCCTGAGGAGAGCCTAGAGCATTGTTTGCCCAACTCTATGCTGGGTACTATCCTGCCTCCCCTGCACAAAAGGGGCTACAAGCTGAGGAGGGAGCTCCAGGCCTCAAAAGGTCTTACAGTATGAGGGACTGATCTGTCTTGAGGAGGCAATGGTGCTCAGTTCCTTCTTCAGCTCTGGGATGGTTTCGTAGAAGAGCTGGCCCCAGCCCCTGCCCCTGTGGCCCTCTGCTCATAGGCTGTGTGGCTGTGTCTGCTGAGAGAAGGTCTGAAAGCAGCCCCTGTGAGCAAGTGGGTGGAGGAAATGGGAAGCAGGTCAGGTCAAGGGCCTGAATACACCATCCTCTAGGCCTCTTAGTAGGCTCTGCAGCTCTGGGAATGGCTTTCTTGAGGGATCCATGTCAGGTGGACATGGGACCAGAATTCTACCAGGAATAGAAAAAGTTGATTAATACAGAGAAAGTGAAGAAAATGCAGGGAAGAATAAGGGGACCATCCTCTGACAATGCTCTGAGGCCTGGGGGCGAAAGGAGGAGGGGCTTGCAGGTAGATAGTGGGTGCTGGCTGTGCTGCCTGAGTTGGCATTTCCAGTGGCTCTCAGGTGGTACTTGGAGCTGCCAAGCCCACTTGTCCACCAGATGCAGGAACGGTGTCCTAGGAGTGTCCGCATAGGGTGGCAGGTGTCAGCCCCTCACGTCCAGTGGAGGTGGCTCCTGCCTCAGCCCTGGGGGACATGGGCTGAGCTCATCTCACTGTATTGCTTTCAGGTTGAGGCCTCTGGTGTCTGTGCAGCCAGCTAAGAAGGTGGCCGTGGGACAGGTATGTTGTCCTGTGTGGCCTGGGGCAGGGCTCTTGGGGAACAGGGAGCATGTTTCTTCCTGAGTCCAGACATGCTAAGAATAGGCCTGACCAAGAGAAGCACCCACTGCTGTCCCACACTGGCCTCACACAGCAGAGTGGAGGCCTAGGAGACAGTTCCTGGGTTCCAGGAGTGGGCAGGAGTCAAGGCCAGGGGAGAGGGGCTTGAGATTAGCAGCATGGCTCCAGTCACCCAATAATAAGTAGCCAACAGCCAGAGTGCAGCCGTCAGAGGGCCTTCACTCCGTAAGGTGCCCAGGGACTGGTATGAGGCTGCTCTCTGTGGGTGACGGCCTTTGCCCTCCAGGCCAAGTCTCAAGGGTCTTCCTTCTGGACTTGGAAACAAACGAGTGGCAGGAAGGGTCCTGGTGTGGCTGAAGATATGTGGTCCAAGGCATGGGCAGGGGGTGTGTCACCAGACTGGGCCTGAGCCCAGCGCTAGCACCATCTCCCTCAGGACTGCTGCACTGCTGGGGGTGGTGCTGACCCTACAGTGGGGAAAGGAGCACTCTGGGTGCTCTGGAGTTCCAGGGAGAGGCTGGTGGAGGCCTGGGAGTGGGGGGCCCTGCTCAGGTGCTCCCTGGCAGTCAGGTGGTGGAGAGAACAGCTCCAGCTCCGCCTGCCATCCCAGAGGCCCTCTCCTTCCAGGCCTTGCTCCCTAGCACCCCTGCCCTTGGAGCTGACCTGGCTAAGCCTGAGGCGGTCTTGGTGGAAAGTGGACCAGTGTCGTACCACCTTGATGAGGAGGCAGATGAGGAAGACCCTGATGAGGAGGATGGGGAGCATTGTGTCAGTGCCCTGCAGATGATGGGCGGCAGTGGTGAGTGGGGATTCCCTTGCTCCACATGTCCAGTTGGGCCCAACTTGGGTTTGGGGTCTCTGCATGGTTGGAGATGTTTCCAGAGAAAGAAAGGCATAAACCATTAGTCTGTAATAATTCTTGAGCTTAGGCATCAAACTAAAATTTTATTTCTCCAAGGAAGGAAATTTGAAGTAGGATACTGAAATGTGCTGGAGTCGGCCAGGGCCAGGCAGGCCAGTCCCACAGGGCAGCAGGGTGCTTCTTGCCTTCACAGGAGCAGGGTTCCTGGATCTGCACACACAGACACAGACCTGCACATTAAGGGTGACCACACTGCTCACACTTGCCTTTGACCAGAGCCCAGGCTCCCACACTGCACACACCAGCGCTGAGCTCACAGAAATGAGGAGCCCAAAGTGGTAGTCCCGGTGGTAGTGGGGCCATGTGGGGATGAGGACAGTGGGGCTGGTGCTAGAGCCTCATGTAGGAGTGGCTGGAGCCTGGTGGCCCAGGGGCAGGGCATGGGGAGTGGCAGCTAGGCCTTCTGACCACACAGGTCTTCACTGCCCAGGAGGCTCCCCTATCTCCCCTTTGTGCTCTGCAGATTATGGCTGTGATGGTGATGATGATGAAGGCTACTAAGTGAGGCCTGGAGGCCCAGCGCCTTGGCAGTGGGCCCTGAGCGTGTCTCCTGAGGATCATATGGGCCTCCCAGGCTGTGCCCTGGCATGAGTGTAGAGACTGAGGTGCCGGGACGAGCGCTGCCCACCTGCTCCACAGCCCTCGCCCCACAGCCGCACGCAGCCTCCTGGGACTTAGCATTGAGATCATGTTTTGAGCAATGAAAGGAGTATTTTTACCCAGCAAGAGAAACTGCACCGAATGCCTACATGTGTCTGTAGGATATAGACTGGGAGTGCCCAAGGCTGGATCCCAGCCTGCTAGCCCTCCACCTACCCAGGATCCCTCAAAGGTGGGCAGTCCTGTTCCCACTATAAGGAAACTGAGGCATGAGGCAGCCCCACCGCTGGTCCAAGGGAGCAGAGGGCTAAGTGTGCTGTCCCTGAGGCTCCAGGACCCTAGTCTAGAGCTCTCAGTGTGAGTGTGCTACCCTCCCACCATCCTGAGAAGCTCTGTGTGCCCAGCCCCCTCTGCTGGGCCTGGTGTCAGGGAAGGCAGTAGGAGATCAGGGTCTCCCCATGGTCACTGGACACTGTACTGCTCCCCACACACCATGGCTGTGTGGGTCTGGGGATGGCCCTCAATCCCCAGCTACAGCCCCTCCTCCAGACCCTGCCACCCACAGGCTGCCCCTGGTGAGTAAGTGTGGTCGGCAGCTGCAGGCATCTGTGAGCACAGCTCTCTAATGTCCTGGCCTGGGTGTGCCTATGGCTCAAGAGAGCTAGGACTGGGCTCTGCATACATGGAGAGCAGGCAGGGGGTCCCTGAGCCACCCTGAGGCCCAGGCCTCTTCACTGGGGGTTCCCAAGGACCACCTTTAGGGTCTTAGCTCAGTCATCACTGCCTGAGGGGAAGGACAGGTGCTCCTAGCCTTGATGTGGCCCCACTCTGTCCCCCTGGGAAAACATGGCCTCCGTGGCAGAGCTGTGCCACACTGTCCTCCAGCACATCCCTCAGCCTCCTGGTGTGGTGAGCTGGGAGTCCTGCCCACTGTTTGACCCCCAGCAGGCCAGAGCCCCCTCACCCCCATAATGCAGTAGAGCCCTTGTGGCTGTGCCTCTCTGCCTCCACCCCGTGGCCAGCTACACCCAGAGCCTCTGGGAGGCTGGGGGCAAGGATGGACTTAGTGAAACAAAGATCTGCTACTTGAAGGAAACTGGCTGAGGTTGTTGTCTGTGATTCCTGTCTGCCTCTGTGGCCTACCTTTGTGCTGGGGCACAGCAGGCATACTGGGTCTCAGGGTGCCGTCCAGCTGACAGGCTGGAGAGGAATCTTCAGTGGGCTTCCAGACTGGGTGCACCAGGCTCTGTGCTGCAGGAAACCTGGACTGGGTGTCCTCAAAGCAGCCCTTCCAGCTTCATCAGCACCCGATTGGGAAGTCCCCATGCCCATCCTGCCTGGCTACCCTTGAGTCCCAACTACCCATGCTCAGGTCAAGAGCTAGGGCTGCGGCGCCTGGCTTGGCCTGTCCCAGCCATGGACAGGGGGCTGCCATGAGTGGGGCGAACCTGCCCCAGCTGCCCTGTAGGCCACCCCACCCGCAGACTATAGCAACTCTGCATTGTTTGCAGCCAGGAATGGGTGCTGGCAGAGCACCAGGGGTGGGTGTACAATGAGGATGCGCCAGTGTGCAGGAGTTGGGCCCCAGCATGGCAGGAGAAGCACAGTCCTCTGGGCGAGGTATAGCATGGGGCCCTAGCAGTGGGGACCTGTGCACATGGGCATGGACACTTTGGCAGCCAAGGTGATGAGGAGGCAGTGGGCCGCATGATTGGAGCTAATATACCACTAAGGCGAGCGTTAGGGTCTGTGCACTTCTGTCTCACAGGAGGCTTGGGGGCCACATCTGTATGCCCCTCTAACACAAAGGATGACCAATGCCTGCAGCTGCACGGGGCCTGCCTTGGAGCTGCTCAGTGTCCAGCTGCCTCGGGACCTGCTCCCTGGCCTTTCCTAGGTGCATTGCTCCAGTCCCTGGAATGCTGCATTCTAGGTGGGGCCCTGCCTCTCCAGCCTCCCTGTGCTTCCAGCCACAGCCCACCCACTTGGGGACTGGTTGCAGAATGAGGTACCCTCTGAGAGTCTTTTATTTATTTACTTTTTTTGAGATGGAGCCTCAAGCTATCCCCCTGGGTAGAGTGCCATGGCATCACGCTCACAGCAACCTCCAACTCCTGGGCTCAAGCGAGTCTCCTGCCTCAGCCTCCCAAGTAGCTGGGACTACAGGCGCCCGCCACAGCGCCTGGCCATTTTTTGGTTGCAGCCATCATTGTTGTTTGGCGGGCCCGGGCTGGGGATTCGAACCTGCCACCTTAGGTGTATGTGGCTGGCGCCTTAGCCGCTTGAACCACAGGCGCCGAGCCCCTCTGAGAGTCTTAACAGCTAGCTAGGGTCCCTGGTGCTTGGTGATTGCCACCACCCTGGGGATACTGGGTCACAGGAAGGTAGGACTGGGCCCACCTTTAGACATGCCCAGGGGAAGTGGTTCGGGGGGGTGGGGGGTGGTCTCATAGGAACAGTGCCCATCACTAGCCATGTCGGTGGGCCCAGCTCTACCCCAGACCAGAGAGGGCGGCCCAGGCCTGAACTGGGGGCCTGTGGCTCTCCCTTCCTGGGCTATGGCTAGGTCAAAGCCCTCACCCACAGCTTATATTACAGTAGTGGGTACCAAAGACTCCTTGGGAACCTCCTAGGTGCCTTCTGCTATGGGGGGACACAGGGTTAAGGTGGCCCCCATGCCTCTTGGTGAGAAAAACAGGGCCCTCACAAGCCCCTGATCTGACCCTGTGGGTCAGGGCCACTGGAGGTTTGGCAATGGCTTGTGGACTGTCCACAGTGTGGCACCCATGTAGTTCAGGCTGGGGGTACATCTGGCAGCTGGCCATGTGATCTCTCTTCAGGGGCACCCACAACTTGTGCCTCTCACAGTCCTCATCCCCATCTCTGCCTTCTGCCACCCCCAGGCCTCTCTGCCATGCTTTACATGCCTGGGGTCTGGTCTTTCCCCAGGCCAGAGACCATCTGTGGGTACTGTTGATGGCTCACTGCCTACCCTGGTCCCAGTTAGCACTAGTCTGTTTATAGGTACTGAGAGGTAGACACTGGTTCCACCCTAGTCTCACAGGTAAGGCCAGAGAGGCTCAGGAGCTGGACTGAGCACCTAAGGTGGCCCAGTTGGGAAGTGGCTTCCCCAAAACCTGTCCTCACAGCCACCCCTATTTTGAGGAGGAGGGTGAGCCTAGGGTCCTGGCTGTACCCACTCTTGTACGTGAGCCACCTCGGGCCTGGCTATGGACAACAGTGTCACTCCTGAGAATGGGACACAGCTGCCACCAGTCCTCGCTGTGAGCAGCTTGGAGGAGGTAGCCTGCCTCTCACGTCTGAGCTGGGGCTCCCTTATGTCTGCCATGAGTCCCGTGCCACACTACATGGATGTGCATGAGAGTGTGTGCCCATAAGTACATGTGCCTTCCTTGCGGGTCCTGGGGCTATAGCCCAAGCCCAGCCGGGCCCATCCATTCACTTCCCCCCACTCAACACATACTATACTGGGCCAGTGAGGCTTAGGGGTCCTGGTGTGGCAGGGCCATCAGGAAGTGTCTAGCACAGCTCCAGAAGGGGTTTGGTGGAAGGCCTCTGCCCATTTGTGCCACAGCTATCCCAGGCAGCTTCCTGCCAACCCCAAGACAGACTCACCCTTGCCAACATTTCCCCACACTGAATGAGGGATGGCTGTGGGCCATCATCAGCCAGCCCAGAAAGCACAGTGTACATGGCCTCCCACAGACACATGTATGCAGGCATGTGTCCAAGACACTGCACGTACACATGCTCACTAATGCATGCTATACGTGTGTGCACATGTGCATGTCTGTGTGCACTGGTGCACACCCACACTCCTGGCCACATGCTATGTGTGTACTGGTGTCATGGCCCACTGCTGTGCACGGATCCCCAAGGTCTACAGCCTCCAACCCATTGTGGGTGCTGGGCCCTAGGCAGACAGGTGGCAGCTGAGTCCTCAGACACCTGTAGACCAGTGATGCTCTGGAGCATAGTGTTCCTTGCTGGACACCATGATGGCTGTGGGGTCCCTAGGCCTGTGGTTGCTGCACCCACTCCCTATGGAGGAAAGGGTGGGCCAGAGGCTGTGTCCAGTGTCTGTGGCATCTACCAGCTACCCAGCTCACAAAGGGCAGTGTGGCTTTGCCCCAGTCCCTCCTTGCTGGGCCTCCTTCCTAGCATGGCAGGTTGTGGGGGAGCACGTTGGGAGAGCCATGCTCTCCCAGCCAATTTAGGTTTGACAGAGCCTTAGCCACTGCCTTTCCCACAACAGCTGGGGCAGATGTCAGAGGGATAATTGTGACCCCAGGGACTGGACACACAGCTCTGTGCTCCTACGACTCAGGTCTGGGCCACATCCTGAGCTGGCCTTGGCATCAAATGGCCCTCTGTCCTCCATTCCTCACCCCACTGCCACCAGTCATGACAGAGATAGGACATCCTACTCAGCAGCCCTAGCCTGTGTGCTCCAGGGCTGGGCCAGTGGAGGCAGGGTGGATCAGGGCTCCAGGCAGGCAGCAAAGCAACTGGGGCTTGTTTGGAGGAAGGGCAGGTGCTGGGCAGCCACTGAAGACACATGTCTGCTGAGGCTGTGTCTGGGCTCTGCCGCCAGGTATCCACAGATGGCCCCTTTCTGTCACCTGTGCTTCCCAGAGCCCCCTCTGTTCCCTCCTAGGGATCAGTACCACCACCACTGACGTATAGCTGTCATGAGCCTCTAAACTCACCACAGCAAGGCCTAGGTGACAGTGACACCTCTGCCCCCTCTTCCAGTCCCTGAGACACTGCCAGAGCAGGCAACGCCCCCTTCCAGGCTCTTCTGCTATTCCCTGGTCCTGTTCCTAGTGAGGTGGGAGCTGATGCATGAAGAAGGCCTCACAGGCCTCAGGCCAAGAGTGGACAGCTCTTCTGACACTGGCCAGCCTCTGGCCCTGCCACCTTCCCCAAGTCAAAGGAATGTCCATCATTCCCAACACCCTTGGATTGTGGGTGGAGTCCCAGGCACTGCTGGGTAGTGGGGTGGAAGGTAACCCTGCACAGCTCTCCAGGGGCAGGCTGGGAGCAGAACTCTGGGGTCACTGCCAGATAGCCAGCCTGCTGGACACTCTGAAAGCTCTCTGTGGCGATGAGGGTGGGTCACCTGGGAGACCTGGCTGGCTTGCCCCCTGGTGGCCACACATGGCATGACCTCAGCTGCGATGCTGCCTCCCCCCCAATTTCCTCTATAAACCACACCAAGCAGCTGCCAAACTGCAGGACCCTGGGGTGCCTCCATCTGGACCTGATCTTCCTGCAAGGACCACCAAAGTGCCTTTTTCTTTATTCTCTGTATCATTGATCAAGATCTTTTGAGACATCCTTGGTCCTAGGGGAGCTCTGCCAGCTGCTGCAGTGCCCCACCTCACTTAAGCACAGTCTTCTTCCTCTGCACCCACTCCCTTTTGGGGTCTGAATAGTTGGCAAGACAGTAGAGATGGGCGTGGAGAGAAAGTAATGTTGGATCTCAGGCCCAGGTGTGCCACAGGGGCTTCAGGAGATGACCACCTGCCCCAAACCCATAGGTCCCTACCCTTCTCTGTCCCAGGGCTCCCACTGGCCCCTCTACACATGGCTGCTGAGCTGTGTGCACAGCCAGAGCTCTCACCTTACTCTGCCTGTGACCCCTCTGCAGGACTGTTCTCTGCATCCACCCTGCAGCCTACACCAGGGGTGGGGGTGGGGGGAGATAATTTCCAGGCTGGGAACAGGGCAGATGCATATTATGGGGCAGCACCTCTGCATGTCCCCTGTTCTTGTGAGGACAGATGGCCCCTCTCTGGACCTTGAGTACCGGAGCCCTACTCATGTCCTAGCCTAAGTGTGCCTACCCTAGACCAACACCTACTGGGGCCCTCAGCCATCAGCCCCGTGAGCTCTGCCATCCCGCAGATGTCCCCTGATCCTTGGGGAACAGAACCATGGGTTGGTTCCATCCTTGGAGGTCTCCAGCCTGTGGTGAGCTCCAGGAGAGGATCCTGAGCTATAGCGGTGGGCTCTGCATCCTGGCCGAGCTCTGACACCATGCTTAGGGGCCCACTCTTTGAACAGGGCCAGTGGCTACCCTGACTGGTCAGTACCTGCCCCTGCTGACCTGTGCTACGTGCCTGGAGGACCAGCCAGTCCCTGGGGAGACCTGGGCCTGGGCCAGTCTGGCAAGGCGTTGCAGTCAATGCCTGAGGCCTGCCTAGGCTCTTCAAAGGGGTGTGGGGGTGGCAAAGTGGAGACTCTTTATGGTTTTCCTGCAGGGAGAGGAACCTGGCTCAGGAAGCCATTGTCCCCACACAATGGTCCCAGCTGAGACTGTGAGGGCAGGGGCCCCAGGCTGGTGGGACCCAACCTTGATTTCAACCCTGATCCTGACCTTGACCTTGATCCCGATCCTCATTCTGCTGTGCCCTCTGTTTTGGCCACCCTGGCTGACCCTAGCAGGGAGGAGTAACCATAGCCAGCATGGTAGTAGGGGGTGGGGGCCTAGGATAGCTCCCAGAGGCCATGATAGGGGAAGTGGCCTGCAGCCTAGACCAGCTTGCAAACAGGGAGGATCTGAAGGGCCAGTCACCATCTGTTACAGGTACCAAACTGCTGGAGGACACACACCCAGTTGGCAGCAAAGCTGAGACCAGAGGCCAGTCCTACTGCTTGGCTGGCCAGTGGTTGGGGCAGGAGGCTGTGGCAAACAGAGGCCTCATCATGCCTGATTTGCAAAGGCAATGCCTCCCCAGCCAATTTCCATTTTTGTGTCCCTTTCTGCAGCCCCTGGATTCCAGGCCGGGAGGATGGGCTGCCCCCCAAGTTACTCTGAGGCCTTACCACTTCCAAGGTCCCCTTCTTTGAAATCCCTTACCAGAATATTCCCTCCAACCACACACAGGGCTCTGGAAAATACAAGTTTCCTGCTCATTTAATTATTCATTCACTAAGCAAATGCTGACGCAGCCTCATGCAAAGTGTGTGCTCTGAGGCTGTTTTGTGGGAAAGACCCTCTGAGCACACTCATGGGTGTACACACATCTGTGCATATAGTGACATGCATAGATATAGGCTTGTGTGGAGAGAGCAGGTGGCAGGGCACCTTCAGTAGGGGGGCAGAGGAGGGATGGGAGCCTTGCTGGCCATGGAGGGATGGACACCAGGCAGGACGGGGCCTGAGCAGAATGCATGCCCAGTCCCTGTTCCTGAAGGCCCCACAGGCCACTGGGGAAAACACGAAGCAGACTCTTAGGCTGGGTGTGCCCTGGTGGGGTGGAGGCTGGCAGTGATGAGTGAGATGGACCTGGGGAAAGGGTCTGTGGTTGCCCTAGGGGATGGTGCAGGGGAGTAGGCTTGGGCAGGGTCAAGAGAAGGGCCTATAAGATGTGGTGGGTAGGGAGTTGGATCTGGGGCTCAGCAGCCTGCAGGTGGCATTCTAGACCTGTGGGTGGCCCATCAGTCTGGTGTGCCCCAGCCTCGCCCTGGGCCAGGCTGCTGTTCAGAGACAAAATTTTCTGCCCACTCACAATGACACTAACTGGGAATCTGGAGAGATGTTTGGTGGTCACATGGCCTGGCCACTGGGTACACCTGTACACAAATATGCACACAACCCCACATTTGGTAGCCCTGAAAGCTAGGAGCATGTCTGGCCATGGCCATTGGGCAGTGCTGCCAGACACTTGAGTGGGGAGTCTGAGAGATCTCTTGCAGGCTCTGCATGTGTTGTGTGTTGGTGTGGCTCAGCATAACAGGGAGAGTGTGCTTCAAAACATACATGAGTCCCCATGAGAGAAGGGCATCAAGGGAGAGCGGGGCCCAGAGACATCTGGCTCCCTTACCACCTGTATTTTGGTGGTGCCCAGCATGGTCAGACCAAGAGAAGCCTCAATTCTCATCTTTGCTGGTAGAGGGGCTGCAGGGGATTTGAGTGAGGGGTGTGCTAGGGCACAATAGAGGATGGGTTCTGTAGGGCAGCACCCATCTGGGTTCCTACTGTGAGTCCAACGATGCCCAGAGACACCTTCCATAGGGTGTGGCACCCATGATGAGGAGGGCTAGGTGAGAAAGGCATAGGCCGTTCCACACTGGGTCACACAGGAGGAGAGAAGGCCAGGCTGATAGAAGTAGGTAAGCCCAACCACCTTGGCCCCAAATGACCTAGGGCATGTGAGAGCAGGGCTGGTGGGGTATCATGCTCATCACAGAATGGGGGACAGCCTAGCCCATGGTAGAGGAACAGGCAAGTGACCACACACCCCAGGCCAGAGCAGGGGCTTTGCTCCTGAGGCCGGGACTCTGAGTGGCCCTGTAGCCAGGTATGGGTGGGAGGGCAGGCAGACAAGCGACATGGCATAGGGTGTCCCCATGCTGGGCTCTGGATGAGTCACTGCTGATCCGGCGTCGAGGCGCCGAGGGGGCCCTGGCTGCAGGAAGCAGTGAGGGCTGATAAAGGGTGGGAGTCGGAAGCTGCTGGGCCTGCACTTCCTGTAGTGGGGCTGGGTGCAGTGGGCACCTGTCTGTGCAGGCCTGGTATCCTTGGCCTGGGCTTGGGAGGCTTGAGAAACAGAGTGCACGTGTGACCTGTGACCTGTCTGGCTGAGTCTGCCCAGGACATGGCAGGAGATTCCCCACTGGGCTTTGGGGAATCCCAGGTTGCCTTTAGGAAGGACAACTGCAGAAGACTCTGGGTTAGGCTGGAGTGGAGAGGGTGGTCTGGGCAGGGATGTGCTGGGGCTGCAGGGTGGTGGAAGAGGGTGTGCCAGGCATGTGTCCACCTGACCTAGCTGCAGAGGCGCTGGGAGTACCCAAGAGATGGGGTTGCTCATGGTATGTGGAAGGAGCAGGCTTCTTGGATGGCCAGACCCCCTGGGGGCAGTGCTGCTGAGAGGTATCCCAGTGGGTGCAGCCCTCTGAGCCCCAGCAATCTGCTGCCAGGGTGGGCCTGCCTCACTAAAGTCACTTCCGCACCATCTACCCAGTACCAGGTCACTGCTGTCACCTGTACCTGGCCCAACTCCTGGGGACTCTGGCAGTCACCAAAGGGGTGCTCTCCCTGCCAAGGTGGCCTCCTCTGCCAGGCTGTTGCCATTATGGCCCTAAGCAGTGCTGGAAGACTGTCACATTAAAGCCTACAGCCACCTGCTGTCCCCCCCTGTGCTCCCTGGACTTCTTGTCCTTGTCCCAAACACCTGGCTCTCCCTTGACTCTGGCCTGTACCCTGCTGCTCCCTCTGCCTTTCCTCCATCCTCTTCTCCCCTGGCAAACTTAACACAAGGGTCACTTCCTCCAAGAAGTCTACTTTGTCACCTCCATCCCCATAGCTGGGTCAGGGGGCTCTCTGGGGCCCCTGTAGCCTGCAAGTGTCACTCCATCCTGACCACAAACCTGTGTCAACTCTCTCCTGGGGGAGGCTCCCAGCAAAACAGAGGCTAGTGATGGTGCCAGGAAAGGCTGTGGGCTGGGTGTCTGCCTGGGGCCTCCCAAGATGGGAAGAGAGGGCTGGCCCCCAGTTTCCCCAAACTTCTGGTTCTTGTCCCCACTTCCATCCCTGCCAGCACCTCACCCCTCCAGTACCTTTCTAATTTTGTGCAGCCAGAAAACACTTGGACAACAACCCCAATACCCTTTCTGACTGCCCCTGCCTCCAGCTCTAATGAGCTGTTCCTGGCACCCCACATTAGGCAAGGGGTGTGGTGGCTTGGGCCCACCAGAAGCATCACAGAGCTGGGGCTGAGAACCTGGACACCTTGACCCTTCGCCTGGAGCTCCCACGGTGAGCTGCTCAGGGACCTCAAGAGGGTCCCCAAGGAGAGTTTTCCAGAAATATTGTCATGGTGGCCTCGGAGGCTGACGGGACAGTCCTGCAGTGTCCTGCGGGTAGGAAGAGTGTGGGCTCTCACTGCTGATGGCCCTGCCCTGAGGGCGGGCGCTGGGAACCAGCGGTGGAGAAGGAGTTCTGGACCTAGCAGAATAGCCAGCGACAAGGCCCAGCCTCCCAGGCTGTCTTTTCAACCAAAACAATGAGAAGGAAGCTCAGTAAAGACCTCCCGTTTCCCAGCTTCTGATGTCTGCAGCTTGTGGGGGGAAATGTCATACCTCACGTCCTCCCCAAAGCGCAGCCTTATTGGCGCGCACAGGGCCCTGCAGGTAGTGGTCCCTGAGGCAGTGGGGCGGAGCCAGCTCGCGGAGGCGGAACCAGTTGCGGGGCGGAGCCGACCCCCCACTGCGCTCCTGGGGTTGGTCCCCTAGAGGCCGGCTCGTGCGCGCCGGCTCTGCATTGGCTCCCAGCCCGCCCCTCAGGCCTCGGCCGAGCCTCCGGCTCCCGCCAGCGATCTTGGAACCCCAACCGGGCCCGCGGCGGAGGGACGGGGCGAGCCTGGCGTCCGCCCCCGTGTTGGGCGCCGTGAACCAGGGTCTTATCGGCGCGGGCAGCTGGCGGCCTGTCCCTGCGCGAGCTCCCCAGCCCAATTCAATGGCCATTGTCCGCCGGTCCCTTTGTTCGGGGGGTGGCCACTTCCTCCAGGGCTGAACTAGGGGCGGGCAGGCAGGAAACCCTGCCGGCCGGGTCCAGACGCGGAGGCCGGCCCACCCTGGGGTCAGAGGCGACGGCAATTGCGGGCTCCCTAGGGGTGTGGGGCTGGCGCTGGAGGCTGGGGGCTGATACCGCTGTTCGCCGCAGGAAGCAGGTGGGGTGGGCTCACGAGCTCAGGCCCTGCAGCACGCGGGGAGGGCCGAGGACGCGGGGAGGGGGAGGGGAGACCCTCACACAGAGGGGGAGGCACCCAGGTCTGCTGTCTTCCTCTGGTCCCTAGTGGGGATAACAGGCCTGGGCTCAGGTTTCAGAGGACAGAAACCCAACACCCATGGCAGGAGGGAAGAACCTCTCTAGAGTCAGCTGGGAAGAGGGGCTGTGGGTGTGGAGGTTGATGGACCCCAGTGGCCAGGCCCCTCGTTCCTCCTCTTGGGCTCTGGGGGCTCCTGGCCCTGTCCTCAGACCCCCTCCTCTCCCTTGTCTGCTCCCAGGCTGCCCACTCACTAGGCCCCATTAGTCAACACTGCCCAGCACCAGCACCCTGATTGGCTGGGCCTAGGTTGGGAGCTTACAGCAGCTGGAAGCTGGCAGGAGAAAGGAGTTGGCATCAGCACCACAGCCCACCAATTGTCCCCACAGCACTCAAGAGCACTGGGCAGGATGGTCGTAGCCTCTGCTCACTTTCCTGCCTTGTGCTGGGGGCTCCAACCCTCCCCTCTCCCCAGGGCCCTGAGGTCTCTTGAAGCTCCTCTTTCTGCAATCTCTCTCACCCATCTTGCAAAGCCTCCCCTACTTCATCTAGTTCAATGAAAAACAGAAGCTTCTGTGGTGATTCCAACAGTGGAATCCAGTAGATGAGCTGGTAACCAAGGCCTGGAAAGGCTGCAGGAACACAGAGGAGGGTCCAGCAGCTGGAAACGGGCCCTGCTCCCAGAGGTGGGGGAGGGTCCAGCCAGACCTTACAGTTTCTGCGTCCCCCAAGGCCAGGCTGGTGGATGAGGCCCCTCTTGCTGATGTCATTGCCACCATCAGATGCTACATCTGTCCCTGCTGCTGCCATCACCACTAACAGGGGCTACCTGAGCTGGACTGAAAGGGCCTCTGCCTTCTCCCACCTAGGCTTCCAGGGAGCCAGCCAGCAAGGGGTTCTGGGAAATGGGGATGGTAGGCTTCCCTGAGGGTTGAAGAGCTTGGCACCCCACCCCCATTCCTCCCCACAAGCCTCAGGGTCTGAGGGCCAGCTGCTGGCCACCAGCTTGGCTGCTCAGCCCCTGGGCAAGTCCTATCTGTCTTGGGGCCTCCTTGGGCACAGGGGTCCCACGGAAGAGCACCAGTACAGAGCCAGGACAGTAGTGCCTGTCTGTGTGGTGACTGGGCAAGGTGGGGAGGAAGGAGACCATGTGGGAAGGACCTCCATGCCAAATCATGTGGGTCCAGAACTGTGCAGCTGGGTGGTTGTTCACACAGTTCTCACTCACCATGGTCTCCTTAGCTGCCCTATGGCAACCTGACCTGGTACAGGGGCGCACAGAGGGGGGCCACGTATGTCCCCAAGAGCAAGGCAGTTCCAAGAGGCAAATGGTCCTGGGGAGGGGCAGAAGGCTAGGAGTGGATGTTGGGATGCTTTGTGGGTGCCATAAGACCCTCGGCCAGGGGACTATACAAAGGCTTAAACAGCAAAGGGGTGAAAGCTGGCCGTGCCCACAGAAGGCCTCCAGGACCCACCCAGAGCTGTGACAGCAGCTGTCAAGTGCAGAGTGCTGTAGGCTAGCAGGGCACTGTGGTCTCTACATCCCTCCCACCTGTGCTGTGGCTTGCCCTCGCCACAGCCCCTAGGCCCATGCCCACAGCACCATGACTGACCGCTCAGCAAGGCCATGTGACCACACTGCCCCGTGGACCCTGCAGGGTGCCAGCACTTGGTCCCCTTTCTCCTGCAGAAGCACCTGCTGTCTGTGGCCACCACACTGATGGCGTTCACCTGCTGGAGCCTGGGAGGGAAGCCAGGATGGTGGTGGACTCTGGGACCCTTGCCCAGCCTGAGCCTGGGCTAGGGCAGGCTCTGAGGCACCCAGGCTGGCAGTGTTGCTGGGCCCATGGGGAGCTCTCGGTGGGAGGTCCTTGTGTGAGTCACTCCTTGGGTGCGTGCACAAACGCAGGAAGCTGCCATTCTATTAAACTCTATTTTCTCTCGCACAGGGAAAGTCTGTCACACGAAGAGCATTGTTCCATGGCGGGCGCCTTCCGGGTGGGCTCCCTCGTAACTGGGGCTGGGGCTCATGCAGTGCTGGGGCTCTGGGCTGAGCTGTTTCCCTTTGAGACACAGGGGCGCCTAGAGGTCGGGAACCTGGGGTCCAGGCCCACTGACAGTAATGCTTTCACAAAGCGCATGCCAGGCAGGAGCCTGGGTTGGGGGCCCATGGGAGGCCAGGCTGGGTCAGCCAGAGTGAGGTCAGGCAGGTTAAGCGTGCACACATACACGTGGCTGGTCCTGCGGAGCAGGGCAGAGGCATCCCAGCAAGGACACCTCCCTTAGAGACCTGGCCAGGGGTGCTTCCACCAGCCCCTGCACATCCCAGTAGATGCCTGGCTGTGGCCCTGCAGGTCCCCTCCATCCTGATGACCTTGCCATGGCTGGACTGGAAGAGGCAAGCAAGTGTCTGGCCTATGCAGGCTGAGGCAGCACCCCCAGGGTTCGCATTGGGTCCTATGGGGAAATGGGGTAGGGCAGCTCTGTCCTTGCTCCCTCAGTCAAGTGCCATGTGTATGGACAGGCCACCACTAGCATTGAGTGTCTCTCCCCACATCCCTGGGGCCATGCAAGGGGCCCATGGGCAAGGAAGCCAGGTGAGCAGTGGAGACATAGCAGCTGGTGGGCTGAGGTTGGGGGAGGACAAGCCCCCTTTGACCCAGGCACTCCCCTTCCAGCTCAGCAGGCTCCACAGTACAGCCTGGGCATTGTCCAGGACACCTATGTCTGCCTTGCACCAGACTCCTTGTCCCAGGCCAGAGCCACTGCTCATGTAAGCTGTCCCTTGGCCTGGCATTGGGGACCTAGATCCTGGCCCCTGTGCTCTGGCTGGCCAGCTGCCACTCACCCACCTGCCACTGTCCAGTGTGGAGAGGTTTCTGCCAGCCTGGGTAGAAGAGCCTACCGCTCCCTATCCATAGCACTGCATACCTGGGCCTCAGTGCCTTGGATCACCCAGCTCCCCAGGTCCCTAGCCCACATAAGGGACTCTCTCCTAAGCTGGGCCTACCTTCGTGCTCTAAGGGTCATGGGGCCTGGGAGGCATGCCCAGAACACACGCACAGACAAAAAGCCCCATAGGCATGTTCTGACACATGCACACACCCTCTGTTATCTTCATAGTCCCCTGACAAGATAGGCAGGAACAAAAGAGACCAATAGAGGAGAGAAGGCCAGGTGAACAGTTCCCACAGGCTCAGAGTGTCGCAAGTGGGCAGAGTGCATTCTCCACTCCTTGAGGCACTGGGGAGCTAGAGGGCCACAGTGACGCATGTCCTCCCCCATCTTGGGTCCCACTCCCAGGGAGGTCAGCTCACAGCAGGAGCCCAGGACCCTTTGCTGGACAGACCAGAGGAGAGGCAGACTACACAGGCGATGGCTGGCCCAGGCATGGGAGGGATGGGAGCAGGTCTCAGAGAGGAATGTGAGAGGCTCCTGCTGGAGTACACAGGGCAAGAGGTGCCCTGGGGAGCAAATCTGAGAATCTAAGCGACATCCCAGGGAGGGGTGTGAGGAGGCAGTGGCTGTGATGTGGAGTGTCTGCATGATGTTTCCTGGAGAATGGGTGACAGAGGCCTGGAACCCATTGGCCTGGAAGCCTGTGAAAGGAAAATGTCCTCGAGAGACAGGTAAAGGGGATGGAGTGGAGGGTCTCAGGGCCACCTGTGCTGCATGCCCAATTCAGGGGCTATTCTGGCACAGCACCTGCCCAGTGTTCTCACCCTGTGGAAGCTCCATGGGGTAGCAGTTTAGTCCTTCCAGCCCCCACTGCAGAGCACGACTCCTGCCTAGTCTCTCATACAAGTTCACACCCACAAGGTTAGAACATGAAACAACCCACCCTTCCACCTGCATGACCAGTGGTGCCACAGTTTTTTCCAATTTTTTTTTTTGAGACAGAGTCTTGCTCTGTCACCCAGTTGGCGTGCCGTGGCATCATCACTGTCACCGAAGCCTCCAATTCCTGGGCTCATGTGATCCTCCTGTCTCAGCCTCCCAGTAGCTGGGACCACAGGTGCTACCACACCTGGCCACAATGTTTTTTACTGTAGTAAAATACACATAACAGAAAATTTACCATCTTAACTGTTTCAAAACTTTTTTTTTTGAGACAGAGTCTCACTTTGTTGCCCTTGGTAGAGTGCCAGCAACCTCACAATTTTTTTTTTTTTTTGAGACAGAGTCTCAAGCTGTCGCCCTGGGTAGAGTGTTGTGTTGTCACAGTTCGCAGCAACCTCCAACTCATGGGCTTAAGCAATTCTCCTGCCTCAGCCTCCCAAGTAGCTGGGACGACAGGCACCCGCCACAATGCCCAGCTATTTTTTGGTTGCAGTTGTCATTGTTGATTGGCAGGCCTAGGCTGGATTCAAACCTGTCAGCTTGGGTGCATGTGGCTGGCGCCTTAGCCACTTGAGCTATAGGCACCAAGCCGCAA
>NW_003852678.1:427702-450304 GCF_000181295.1 Otolemur garnettii
GGGCTGGATTTGAACCCGCCACCTTAGGTGTATGTGGCTGGCGCCTTAGCCACTTGAGCCACAGGCGCCGAGCCTATTTTTCCATTCTTGAGATACTTTACTAAGAAGAATGTATTTCACCTCCATCCAGGTAAATGTAAAAGATGTAAAGTCTCCATCTTTTTTAATGGCTGCATAATATTCCACAATATACATATAACATAGTTTGTTGATCCATTCATGGGTTTATGGGCACTTAAGTTGCTTCCATGACTTCACAATTATGAATTGAGCCACAATAAAAATTCTAGTGCAAATTTTTTTGTGATAAAATGATTTTTGTTCTTCTTGGTAGATACCTAGTAATGGGATTGCAGGGTCAAATGGAAGATCTACTTTCAGATCTTTGAAGATTCTCCATACTTCTCTCCAAAAGGGCTGTATTAGTTTACAGTCCAAGCAGTGTAGAAGTGTTCCTGTTCCTCCACATTCACACCAGCATTTTGGGACTTTGTGATGTGGGCTAATCTTGCTAGAGTTAGGTGATATCTTAGAGTGTTTTGATTTGCATTTCTCTGATGATTAAGACAATGAGCATTTTTTCATCCATGTGTTGACCATTCATCTGTCATCCTTGGAGAAGTTTCTGTTCAAATCTCTTGCCCACTTATAGAGAGGGCTGTTCATACTTTTCTTATTGTTTGAGTTCTCTGTAGATTCTAGTTATCAGGCTTTTGTCAAATTCATAACATACAAAAATCTTCTCTCATTCTGAGGGCCGTCTGTTTGCTCTGTTTGTGGTACTCTTAGCTATGCAAAAGTTTTTTAGCTTGATCAAGTCCCAGTTATTTATTTTTGGTGTTGCTGCAATTACTAGGGGGAGGGTCTTCCTCATAAAGTTTTTTCACAGGCCAGTATCTTCCAGTGTTTTCCCTACAATCTCTTCTAGAATTTTTATTGTTTCATGTCTTAAATTTAAATCTTTTATCCAACAAGAATCAATAGTGAGAGGTGCGGGTCCAGTTTCAGTCTTCTGCATGAGGATAACTAGTTCTCCCAGAACCATGTGTTAAATAAGGATTCTTTTCCCCATTGCATGTTTTTTGTTATGCTTATCAAAAATTAAATGATGATATGTGGCTGGGTTCATCTCTAGATTCTCCATCCTATTCCACAGATCTGTGTCTCTATTTTTGTGCCAGTACCATGCTGTTTTGATCACCACAGCCTTGTAATATAACCTGAAGTCTGGCAATGTGATGCCTCCAGATTTTTTATTACTAAGAACTATATTTGCTATTTGGGTTTTCTTTTTTTTTGGTTCCATATGAATTGAAGTACTATTTTTTCAAGATCTTTAAAGTATGACATTTGTGCTTTGATGGAGATTGCATTAAATCTATAGATTGCTTTGGGTAGTATGGACATTTTAACAAGATTGATTCTTCCCAGCCATAACATGTTATGTTCTTCTATTTGTTGACAATTATTTCCTTTTTCAAAGTTTTACAGTTCTCTTTATAGAGATCTTTCACATCTTTTGTTAGATATATTCCCAGGTATTTCATCTTCTTTGGTGCTATTGTAAAAGGAATAGAATCTTTGATTTTGTTCTCAGCTTCACAATTGTTGGCATATATGAAGGCTACTGATTTGTGGGTATTGATTTTGTAACCTGAGATGCAGCTATGTTCCTTGATCACTTCTAAGAGCTTTGTAGTTGAGCTCATAGGGGTTTTCCAGGTATAAGATCACATCATTGGCAAAAAGGGAGAATTTGACCTCCTTTGGATTCTTTTGATCTCCTTCTCTTGCCTGATTGTGATGGCTAGGATTTCCAACACTATGTTAAATAGCTGAGGAGACAGTGGGCATCCTTGTCTGGTTCCTGATCTGAGTGGAAATGCTTTCAGTTTTACTCTATTCAATATGATAGTGGCTGTGGGTTTGCTGTAGATGGCCTCTATTAGTTTAAGGAATGTTCCTTCTAAGTCTATTTTCTCGAGTGTTTTTAATCATGAAAGGATGCTGGATATTGTCAAAAGCCTTTTCTGCATCAATTGAAAGAATCATATGGCCTTTGTTTTTTACTTTATTCATTAAAGTTCTTGTGTATTTTTTTACTGTATGAAGCAACGCTTGTGCCTTGACTGTGCCAATGGACACAGTTCAGTGTGTTTGACACATTCCTGAAGCCTGCACCCCCAAACACTGCCTCTCCCTAACTGGAACTCTGCAGCCACCTGAGATCACAGGGCACACGTAAGATGCGTGTTTGCTCCCTCTGTATGCCAGCGCATCTCATGAGCCCCTGGCTCTATGACCCTGTGCACTTCCCCCAAAAATGCCATGAAGACAAAGCAGGACAGATCGCACAGTCCCTGTCTCTTGTCTGACCCACTCTCCCATAAGAGAGAAACCATGCAGTCCTTGCTTGCTCCTGCACTTACGGTGACGTGGGACAACAATGGGTTGTCATCGACACCCACATGAACTCCTGTCCCCTCCCACTGGCTACAGGGAGTGAACCTGCAGCACCTGGCCTCAAGCAGGGATGGAGCTACCTGTTCAGACTAAAGAGAAAAGACAAGCATTTAGAAAATTACAACCATTAATAATTTTTTTCAGAAGTCACACTGAGGCTGTAGACTGAGGCTCACTGCCTTGGTGCCTATTTCCCATCTCTGCAGATTTCACAGCCCCCAGGACCTCCTGCCAGTGGAGAACAGGCTTGTGTCTCCACAAGGTTCAGCCACATATCAGGATCTTCTTTCTGTTTAATGAGGTGAGGTTGCACCGTACAGAGACACCATGTTTTTCTTACCTGGTCATCTGTTTATAGACACTTCAGACTGTTGATAAGTTTTAACTGTTCATGAAGTCAAATTTCTCTACTTTTTCTTCTGTTGCCTGTCTTTGGTGTCCTATCAAAATAATCATGGCCAAGCCAATGTCATAAGGCTTTCCTCCTATGTTTTTCCTAAGAGTTCTATGTGTTCAGTGAGTGCGTTTAGGTTTTTCATCCATTTTGAGTTGGATTATGTTTACGTGGTGGGGAGCAGCTTCCTTCCTCTGCACATGGACATCCAGGTTTCTCAGGGACGCCTCTGTTCAGACAGAATCCCCAGCCTCCACCCAGCTCCACAACACAGCAGGCCACTCTGCACTGGCCTGTCAGTTGCCAGGGCCAGAAGATGCAGGGATGTGCTCAGTGCTGCTGTCTCCTGTTCTTATCTCTGCTGGGTCTGCCATGGAGAAACGTGCAGGGCCTGGCCCCAGCTCCTCAGGGAGTCACGGCAGAGAGAGGTGGACCATACCACCCTTGAGGGTCTCTGCTACACGCAGTGTCCAGAGCCACAGGAGTGACAGTGACAGGCCCCTCTCACCCACAGCAGGCCCCCTGCCCCCACACCTTCTACCTGAACTCTATTCTTTTAAAAACTATTTTTCTAGCCCTGGTGTGGTGGTTCATGCCTATAATCCCAGCAACTCTGAGATGCTGAGGCATTCTGCTTGAGCTCAAGAGTTCAAGACCAGCCTGAACAAGTGAGACCCCATCTCTACTGAAAATAGAAAAACTTGGCTGGGCATCACAGTGGGTGCCTGTAGTCCTAGCTACTCAGAAGGCTGAGGCAGGAGAGTCACCTAAGCTGAGGAGTTTGAGGTTGCAGTGAGCTATGACACTCTGGCACTCTAGCTAGGATGACAGAGTGAGACTCTGTCTCAAAAAATAAGCAAATAGAACTGTTTTTCTGAAAGATGTTTCAAACATACACAAAAGTAGAAGGGCACAGAACTGCCACAGGCCCTGCGCTGAGCCTTAGTCAGCCCTGCCATCTCGTTCCTTGCCTGACTTGATGCCTTCGGCGTTCACTCTGGGCGTCACTCCGTTTCAGTTTGTAGCACCAGCTCCTCTCTCAGCTCAGACATCACAAGTGAAGACGTGAACAGCTAGGATGATGCGACAAACAGAGGCCATGTGTCCTTTTCCAGTGTAGGTGGGGCACTCTCCACAGGGACACACCAGGTCCCCAGGCAGGCCTCAGAGTCACTTGAGTAGAGGCAGGAAATAGCCCTGGAGGTGACCAGACCAAAGAGAGAGCTGCACAGCGCTGGGGGACAGCGGCTCCCAGTCCAGCCCCCATTCTTGTGTGTAGGTGCAATATATTTTTAGACATGCAAGGTGCCCAAAATGTCTTTCCACATCCCCTGTGAAGAAGCTGCCACAGGACATGCTCCCTTAAGATGAGAGAGTAAACTGAGGCAGAAAAGACCCAGGTCTACCACAGGGGTGCAGGGAAGTTGGGGCTCAGAATTATGAAGGGACTAGAGGACAGAGCCACCTAGCCCAGGAGGCCTGGCTGTGGGCTCTGTCGGCTTTGACCTGGGCCTGGCACATGGGAGGGTGGCAGGGTGCTAGCAGGTTTAGAGGAAGAACTCCAGAGCTGGTGTCCTGCTCCGCCAGATACCCCGACTGAGGGGTCTGGGTATTTCCCATCCCAGTTCCTGCCCCTGAGTACCCCAGGAGGAGCAGGCTTCAGGGGCTGAAGCCACCTCAATCCTGAGGCTCGGTTTAGTTTCTCTCCTCCCAAGCTGGCCATGTAGTTTGTTATAAAAATAAGGAGGTTCAGTGCCCATAGCTCAATGAATAGGGCACCGGCCACATACACCAAGGCTGGTAGGATTGAGCCCAGCCTAGGCCTGCTAAACAATGACAACTGTGACCAAAACAGAAAATAGCCAGGCATTGTGGCAGGCACCTATAGTCCCAGCTACTAGGGAGGCTGAGGCAAGAGAATCGCTTAAGCCCAAGAGTTTGAGGTTGCTGTGAGTTGTGATGCCACAGTACCCTATTGAGGGCGACATAGTGAGACTGTCTCAAAAAAAAAAAAAAGGAAGGAATAGAGCTCAGGGAGACATACAGACTGCTAAAAGGGTCAGAAAAGCCAGGGGGTGTGGAGATAGGGCAGCCCTGTGGGGAGGCAGCTTCCTGGGCCCCAGAGATGTGTGATGTCATCGCCTTTAACAAACATTTTATATACTCTGCTGTGTATAGTCCATTCCACATTTAAGCATTCAGAGATCCATGGTGCCCTTTCATGCAGGCGATTGATGGGGACCAGAGAGAAAGGTGGTGGTCCAGGCTCCGTGAGAGGCCTGCTCCTGGGCGCTAAGGATGGAGGGAAAGGTGTCTCGGACACAGGCAGAGAGCTGCAAACACTGAGTCTCTCTGCCAGTAGTTGATTTTATTACCCTTGTTCTAACAGTTGTAAGGAAAAATCAAGGCCAATAATAAATAAGCTAATTTTGAGGGGGGAAAAACCTAAAGAGGGGGTGACTTACACACCAAATGGGAAGCTGTGCCCAGCAATGAAACAGTGTCACACTGGCACTGGAGCTGGCAGTGGGCACTGGGACAGAAGAGAGAGCTGCAGACAGACTCTCTGCTGGAGCCTGGGCTCACAGCTGGAGGGAGATCGGTGGAAAAAGAATGTGAGTATGTGGGTCAGGCAGGGGCCAGAGGCTTCTCTCTGAAGATACAAAGGCTCAGGAGAAGCCCCCCTCCCAGGCACTGAGATTCAGGGGACCCACAAAGGGGCCCACATGCCAACTTGCAGCCCTCAGCGACAACACCAGCAGCTCAGACACAGACAGGGCCTGCCCCCAACTCTGAACTACAGAGATGATGAGTGTCAACTAGGGCGAGGCTGAGGATTAAGAAGAAGCACCCATGAACCAAGGACAAATACAGAAAAAGAGAGACCAGAAGGGAACAGCAGACTCCAGAAAGTTAAAAACATCATGGTAGAAATTAAAAAAAAATAGATGGCTAAAAGCTCAAGTCAAGACACTCGCTTCTAAAGTAGGACCAAAGGATAAAGAGATAAAAATAAAAGAAGAGTGAAAAAAACTAGAGGCCTGTCCATGCAGGCCAACATCCATCCAACTGACTTCTAGGGAGAAGAGAGAAAATGGGAGGCAGAAAATTAAAAAATGATACATTCAAGTTTCCCAAATTTTGGGCACAAGTTTCCAGACACAAGGCACCCTAGCTGCCTGGCCAAGGACAGAGACTGGATATCACAGAACTGCAGGGCCAGTTTGCCTCCAGCTGGCAGAGGCTGCCCCCATGAGAGACAGAATTGGAAGGTGTGAGGCGGCCCAGCAGCAGACAGAGCCTTGAGAGAAAACAATTTTCAAAGGGGAATGAACCATTAAGTCAAATGTCGATTGTGGTCAGAGGCTTTCCTGAGACCTTTTGGGGACAAGGAGAATGAGCTGACAGATTAAAGTCCAGGCTGAGTCCAGGTCTAAAGGCAGGAGAAGACAGTCCTGGCTCAGCAGGTGGTGGAGAGAGCCAGCCCTCCCTGTGCTCTACCCAACTGGGGTGGGGCCCACATCCAAGGTGGTGGCCACTCTACTCAGGGCACTGATCTCAGAGTCAATTTTGTCCAGAAACAACCTCCCAGCACACACGGGATCATGTTTGACCACATCTGGGTAGCCCACAGCGCAGTCAAGTGGACACATGAAATCACCCTTCACAGAAGGGAAGAGGGCAAAGGAGGTGACAGCTAAGTTGGCAGACCACCGGTGGAGAGCACGAGAGCACCTTGTACATGACAGAGACGGCCAGCCTTGATCTGACCAGATGTGCCGAGGACAGACATCTGCACCAGTGCGTGTGTCATGGATGTGCAAGCATAAGAAGCCAGAACCTCTACCGGTGTAAGCTGATGATGTGGATGTGGAGGGTGCCTCTCCTCTCACACCTTCCTCCATGCCAGGCCTGGGTTAGGGTCCCCCCACCCCAAGATACATTCAGGGAAGGTCATGAGCCCCCTACTTAGAGGCCTTAGAGCCCCCAGACCTTAGAGGTGAATGGTCATTATTCCTTACAGTAGGGGTCCTTTGGACAAGGATTTTTATCCTTATTGAGAAAGAAACAGGCTGCCCTTTACTGATGCTACTGGGTCTGCAGGTGATGCCTGCATCACAGCAGTTATTCTGTGACCACAGGCTGAGCCAGGCCAACCCGCTGTCCACTGTAGAAGGCTTTGGGCCTCCTCCTTTCAAACCTGGCAGGTGTTTCTGCCAACCCTACACCAGGCTCCTCTTGGTGGCTCTTTTGGCTGCCTGCAGTTGAACTTGCCCAAACTAACACATGATATGTGTCACTCAGTCAATAAGACTGCAATTGTAAAGTCAAGAGACAGGGCTTGGCATGGTGGCCTGTGCCTATAACCCCAGCACTTTGGGAGGCCAAGCAGGAGGATTGCTTGAGGCCAGAAGTTTGAAGCTGCAGGGAGCGAATGCACCACTATGTTCTGGCCTTGGTGACAGAGGAAGACTTTGTCACTAAAAAACAAACAAAAACTAACCATTACCAAAATTCCCTACCACAGGTGAAAAGGCTTTTCCAGTGCCCAGAAAAACCAGGAGTTCCCACAGTCCCAGCTCTCAGTTGCCACCATGTTCCTCTCTGCCTTCTTGTACTCCAGGTCCCCTGCCCCAGGTTCTAGGGTCACAGGAGCTCCAAACTGCTCAACCCACAGGCAGTAACCAAGAGGTCCAGACTCGGGCCCCCAGCCAAGCCTTCCCTCCCATCCCTCTTGGCCCTCTGCAGTAGACTAGCTGTACCCTTAAAGCCTGTGCCCCTTCCCCACACATGGGAACTCTGGCCCATCCTCAGGCTTCCCCTGCACTCCAGCTTCTCCCCCACAGCCCCACCTGCCTTACCCCCCCAGCCTAGACCCTGCCCACATGACGTCTAGAACAACCTCTGACCTTCCTTCTGCACAGACCTGGCTTCCCCAGCTCCCAGCCCACCAATGCTCTACTGGGGCCGGCCATGTCAGAGCTCCCAGACCCAGGTTGCCTGCCATCCCCAGGGGAAGCTGAGCCCTGGAGGAGCCCACTGTCCACCTCTCTACTGCCCAGGCCAGGGGCCTGCCCAAGGACATCCCATATACACCTGGTGCCACCAGGAGGCCTTGCTCACTAGGCTGTCTGGGTCCCCTACCCACAGGCCTGGCCCCGGGGCCATGTTGCCCAATGTCACCTCATGCTTCGCAAGTGGCCTGCCTCGCCCCCTTGCAGAGGAAGGCAGGCACAACCGCAGGGCCCTGACAACCTATCACTGGTGCAGGGGCAAGTCCCTAGTCTTTAGGCCAGGGTCCCATCTGGCTGTGGAAGCTGCCTCTCCTGCAGTGTCCACATCTGGATCCCCAGAACCAAGGACCTGGACCCTGGTGACAAAGGGGACTTTGCAGATATGATGAACCCCCAGTTTCCAGTGCCCCTTCTACCACAGGAACTCTGGTAATATGACTGGACTCCTTTTCCTGTTCTGCCTCCATCTCTGAGGGACACCTGGCAAGTTCTAGCCCTACAAGCGAGATGTGTGTGTAAATAGTGTCCTGACCTGATGGGAGAGCCCCAGGGCATGTGGGGAGACAAGGCTGAGTGGCCACGGTCAACCTGGAATGTTCCTGAACAGCATCACTGCTATTTCTTTCTTCAATGAAAAAAATTGAGCTCTTAGCACTTTCATAGCAGGGTGCTACCAGCACTCTGCACCAGCTAGTTCCATCATATCCTCTGCACCCCAAAAGGAAAGCAACACCCACTGAGCAACCATTCTTCACTCACCTCCCCGGCCCCTGGCAGCCCCAATCTGCTTTCTGTCTCTGTAAGTTTACTGACCATGAATATCTCATATAAATGGACTCATGTCACACATGGCCTTTTATGTCTGGCCTCCGTCACTGAGCAGTGTCTGCAAGGCCCACTCACCCTGTAGTGCGTGTCAGAACCTCGTTCCTTCTTGTGGCTAACATCCCATGATGTCTACTCGCTTCTCCACTCTCCTATGGACAGGCCTTGTGGCCCATGAGCAGAGTCACTTGTACAAGTGTTGGCCTAAGTGCCTACTGTGTGTGTGGGGGGCCACGGGGAGCTTCTGGCTTAGCTTCCGAGGAGCTGACAGACTGTTTCCCACAGTGGCTTGTCTTACCAAACATAAATTCTGCAGTCTCCATTATAATCCACCTCAGCTTGTGTTAACATGAAAGGTCATCCCCTCCCCTCAATAGGAGCTGCTCTGTGGAGCTGCTGGTTCTCCCCTGATGCCAGCCCAGGGCTTCCTGCTGGGTGGGGCCAGGCAGGGGGATAAGGGCAGGGGCAGGGTCCCCACCTTTGCCTATGCTCTGCTCAGGTTGTCACTTGTCCTCATTTTCCAAACAACCACAGACAGGAAGCAGCTCACCCCAGGCTTGTGTTAAGGGAGGAAGAGGCCCATCTGGCTGCTGGCTGGGTGAGGCCAGCTTCTGGGGTGGGCTCTCAAGCCCCCAGGACAATAGATGTCCAGGCCAAAAGTAGGAAGCATGGTCCCCTGCAGAGCTGTTGGGTGTGACAGCTTGTCTTGGAGGACACCTCTATACCACTCAGTGTTACCACATGTGATGTCCTCTCCCCTGGAAGCTGGGTGGCCCAGAACTTGCTGACCCAGAGGATGCAACTGAAATGACACTGTGTGACACCTAAGGCCAGGTCACAAGAGCTCAGCACCTCTGGCTGGGTCAGCATGCACCAGGGAGCTAGCTGCCATGGAAGACCCTGACTGCCCAAGACTTCGATAGTTCAAGGAAGCCCAAGTCACCTATGCAGGAGGCTAGCCAGCCACCCAACTGAGGTACTGGACATGGGGCAAGGAAGCCATTCTGGTCAGTCTAGCCCTGTTTAACCTTCAGATGATGCCACCCTCCACCACCTGAATACAGCTGCTGAGCTGCCTCACTGAGCTAGGCAAACCACAGACTGGGAGAGACAGTAACAAGTGGCTGCTAAGTCACGAAGTTTTGGGGCGCTTTGTTACACAGCTGTAGTTAACAGGGACATGGGTGCAAGTTCAGAGTGCAGGTGCGGGCCAGGGCTCAGCTCCCTCACCACACCACTTCTTACCTGCTCCTGGGGAGGCAGTGGTGGCTTGTGGAGGGCACGTCCTTAGCGTCCAGGCCCAAGGAAGAATCCAGCTGCCCGGGGCTCCCACCGCCAGGAGGGGGTGTGGGCCAGGTGGGACTTCCTGGGGAGGGAACAGCAGATGGCCTTTGAGTGGAGGAAGGACAGGCCCAGAGACAGAGTGCAACAACTCCTCCCACGTGGGACAGGTGGGCAGCAGCTCAGGCCGACCCCCAGTCAGCTTTTCCCCCAAAGACCTGGAGCGGAAGGCAGCCCTGGCTGGCTCTGGTCGCTCCCGCGCCCTACCCTGTCCAGGCTAGCCTCTAGGGCCCGCCCCCTTCAGACATTCTGTGAGAGGGGTCTGCACGCCCGCTCTCCCCGCCGGTCCATCCCCGGAGAGGGACGCCTCCCTAGGCTCTTCTCCACCCAGAGCTGCAGCCCTCGGCCATGGCGCAGAGTCTTCGCGCTTCCAAGCCCTCCGTCTCCCAACCAAGAAGCACCAAGTTCCCCCAAAGCACCGTGCCTCGCTGCCCGACTGGCTCCACCCACAGCCAGACTCGACCCTCCTCCCCACGCCGGTATCCTTCTACGTTCCTGCGCGGCTTCCCAGGAACACCAAGGTGGCCCACACCCGCCACCTGAGCGCTGCCCTCCGCAGGCGCCACCTGGGCGCCCCGCCCGCCTACAGGTTGCGCCTGCCCCGCCCCGCCCCGCCCTGCTCGCGCACTGGGCATGCCCATAGTTGCGGTCACGCGCCGCCCGCTAGTGTCCGGAACGAAGTCGGTCCTGGGCCCTGACCTGCTGCTCACGTCGCCATGGAGCTCATCGAGGGGGCGGCCGTGGGCCGCTGCGCCGCCTCACCCTACTTGCAGCCGCTCACGCTGCACTATCGTCAGGTGAGCCTCCGCGCCCCACCCGCAACCCCGGCCCCAGCGCGCCGCCTCTCGTGCCGCCTGCCCCACCCGCCCCGCCTCTCACTCTGCCTGCCCCGTCTTTGCCTACTGGCTCTACTGTTCTCGGACCAGGGGAGACCCTGGGCCGGGGAGGGACCCGGAGAGGGACATCTGGTGGAGGAGGGGCTCAGTAGTCCCTTCCGGGAACAGTTGCGCGGCTGTGATAGCTGGTCTAGCATGACGGCGCTATGCCTTGCGTTCCAGGGTTCCGCCTGTGAAGTCCCACCCTCCTGCCCGCCCCATCCATTGCTTGGCGTGGGATTCACCACACTGGTGGCCCCGGGGGTCAGGGAAGTCTTCCTGGAAGTGGTGGCTTCCCTGTTAGGATTGGAAGGAGGAGATAGCTGGGCCGCGGGGTAGGGAGCATGAGCGAAGAGGCCTCTGCTAGCCGGCTTCCACCCCGCGGTTAAGGGCCTTTCCTGGGAGCCTCCACCTGCCCCGTTCTGGTCTCCCAGGGTGTCTCCTCCTCCTCCACACCGGTCACCAGGACATCAGGGCCATGCTGCTTCTTAACATTGGACACATAGTAGGTTGTAAAGGAATATTGGACGGGTGGGCCCAGCTGTCTTCCTCCTGCCTGTCTAGTCCAGGCCCCAGCTCTGGCTTGCCACTCTGTCTGCCCCAGGTGTGCCCTGCGGGGCTCCTCTGGGTCTTGAGAGGAGCTTGTCTTCTTCACACTTGGTGCGCCCCACTCCAGCCTCTCAGCTGAGGGTGGTCTGAGTCTTGGTGCCAGCTTGCTCCTGAGACCCAGCACCTCCTGTCCCTTCCCATCACTTCCAGGCCGTGCCTCTTGCCAACCCTCTGAACCTTGTTGGCACCTGGCTTGAGAGAGGACCCGGCACCCCAGTCTCTCACTTCTGGTCGTCCCATTCACAAAGGAGGGCAGGGAATTCCTCTCCTCTGCTCTGGCCTATGGGAGTAGCTGGGGTCAGTTGAAGGACCGAGGGACCAAGGGTAGAACAGGGAGGCTAGTAGATATTGGATGCCCACTTGTGCCCACATGGCCTCCAAGGGGTTGGGGCTCTGGGGGCAGAAGGTGACACAGGGTGCTCCAGGCTATCACACTGTCTCCCTACTTCTGGGAAGCACTGTGGGGCAGCCCATGGCACATTTCTGCTGATGGGTGCTCGTAACCAGAGCTGAGCTGATGTGGGTGTCCAGCTGTGTGTGCTGGACACAGACTGGGGTAGCATTTCCTCAGGCATGAGGGATGCCACCAAGGGGCATCTGCAGTCCTTGGTTATCTACGGTGTCCAGCTAGAAAGCCTGATGGGCAGACAGGCTCTGAGAGGAAAGGGGTCATGTTTGCCCCTAGTCCTGTCCCACCCACTGGACCTCAGTGGGCCTCTGTAGGCCTCGCCCTGGCTGGGTTGATGTTTACTCAGAGGGTGGAGGTGGGAGCAGGCTCCATAGCCACTGCAAGGAGGTACGAGCTTCCCTGGAGCCTGCTGGGGAGGCCAATGTCAGGCAGGCCTGGGCTCACCTCTTGGTGGTGGTGTCTCAGTGGCCTCCCGGGCAGCCTGACCTGCACAGGACATGGGCTGCCCACCTTTAGAAACCAATGCCACTGTGCTTTCCTCCCAAGACACCTCCAGGCCAAGCCCAGACCATCTTCCTAGCTCCCCTCAGACCTGTCTCTGAGCCTCTACCTATGAGGTCCCTTGCCTGAAATGCCCTCCCCTTACTCTGTCACCTGCCCCAGAAAGTCCCCACGGAGGCTCTCTTAGCATACTCCCTCTTCTATAGCCCTGTCATTGGTGCTCAGGCCTCTGTCCATCTCACAGTTGGACAGAGACTCCAGGGTGGGGTGAGCAGCTGGCCAGGGCCTCAGGCTGCAGTTCCTGGCGAGCAGGACCAGTAACTGAGTGTCAGAGGGCCAAGCGTGCTGGACATTGGCAGCCATGGGGAAGGTCCCCAGGTCTGGCCCCCAGGAGAGGAGTGCCTGTGCTCAGTGGTTTCTAGCTCATGGGGTTCTGCATGCCCAGAAGCCTGGCAGTGCCCCAAAAGGCCCAGCCTCTCCACTCACTGTGTGTCTTCTGGGGCTGGAGCCTAGGTGTACAGTGCTCTGGGTGGGGAAAGAACATAGGAGCAGGCAGGGGAGGGGTGTCCCTGTCTGGGACCACAGAGTCACTGAGTTCTGAGCACAACCTCCCTTGGGGTTGGGAGTCGCCTCACCCCCACTGCTCCTGGTGCTGGCCACTTTTGCCATCCTGGCTAAGTTTGGTGGCCCAAGGGAACTTCAGCAGTGAAAACCTGACCTCTGCTCTGCCCTGTGTGGTCCCCACCCACTCTCCATGTGAGGTTGCCCTGGCCTGTCCCTCCCCGGTAGCCACCACCATCCTTCCAATACTTGGTGACAACATACTTCTCTTTGTAGTCTCTTGTACTCAACCTGTGCTGAGCAGTGCTTCATGCCCTTTGCCCTGGTTCTCTGCCTCACCCTCTGGAGCATCAGGCTGTCCTTGACCTCTCCCGGCCTCTGCTACAGCTCCTGGCGAACAGGCTCCTGGGTGGGAGCAGGTCTGTCTGGCCTCATTGGCTCCCCAGTACACCTCTGCCTTTGTTTGCAGCCTTTGGCTCTTCCTGACTGCTGCCCTGCCTCTTTCAGAATGGTGCCCAGAAGTCGTGGGACTTCATGAAGACACATGATAGGTGAGAGTCCGCCCTAGGTTGGCCACTGGGGAAGCCCAGTATTGATGCCCAGGCAAACACTGGGGCCAGGAGGCTACTGGTGGGGCCCTAACCCTCTCTGCCTTTCTGCTCCATTATGGTCTCCAAACATCCTCTCTCAGCCTGTGAGAGCTCTGCCTAAGAACTGGAGGCTGAGTCAGATCTTGGCTTAGGCCATCTGGACCATGGGGCAGGTGGGCCCTCTTAGGGCTGGGAAAGGCCTTCCTGGTACCCAGCCCCCCTGCATCTGGGGTATGGAATTGATGGTCAATGGGGCTTGAGTAATATGGCTAGTGGGAAGCTGGCCAGGGAGGTCCAAATGTCCTGTTGCTCACCTGGCCTCAGCTACTACCACCCTGACCTGCTCAGCTAATACATATCTTTCCCTGTCCCCCAGAGTCCTGGGTCCTAGCTTGGCTCTGAGTCCTTAGCAAGCTCTGGCCCTGCCTAAGCCTCAGTCTTCCCATCTGGGCAAGGGGCCTGACTCTCCTGGACTGTTGGGGGTGGTGGGGCAGGCACATGGAGGGATGGGGCTAGGGCCCCCAAAGAGACAAGATGGGGACTGCTTCTGTGCTGAGTTCCTTCCCCATACACAGTGTGGCCATTCTCCTGTTCAACTCTTCTCAGAGGAGCCTGGTTTTGGTGAAGCAGTTTCGGCCAGGTGAGGCCAGCCAGGCTGGAGAGGGGGAACCTCAGGGTCACCTCTGGCCCCCTGCGCTCTGAGGGTCTGAATGCAGACATGGGAAGGGGCTCCAAGGGAAATTAAGGTCCTATAAGAGGATCTGACCCAGAGTGGATCACAAGAAGGTTACCACCATGTGTCTGTAACATGGTCTGCCCTTCTCTCAACCAGCTGTGTATGCTGGTGAGGTGGAACGCCGCTTCCCAGGGTCCCTAGCAGCTGCGGACCAGGATGGGCCCCAGGAGCTGCAGCCAGCACTACCAGGCTCAGCAGGGGTGACATTTGAGCTTTGTGCCGGCCTCGTGGACCAGCCCGGGTGCTCGCTGGAGGAAGTGGCTTGCAAGGAAGCTTGGGAGGAGTGTGGCTACCACTTAGCCCCCTCTGATCTGCGCTGGGTAGCCACGTACCGGTGAGTGGGGCCAGGTGGTGGCCTATAGAATGTGGGTGGGACGGTGGGCTGGGATGGAATGTCCTGCTGTCTCATGGCCCAAGGAATGGGGCAGGCTGCCTGGGAGAGAATGAGTACCCTGTCCTGGGGATATGTAAGCAGGACATGGCACTGGGGGAAGGGTTATACAGAATGGGCCTCAGGTCCTTAGCCAGGCCGGAACCCAGGGCTCTGAGTCTCATTCTGGATGGAGCCAGCCTGTGCCCCGCCCTGTGGCCCCAACCGAGTGGGGCCAGCTCTGGGCCGCAGCTGCTGCTGACAGATGCCGCCACTTCCTGTGGGATTAAGCGCCGGGCACTGGGGGTGGGGTGAGTCACAGCGCTGTTCTCAGAGGGAGGCTCAGGAATGAGGGAAAAGCTGAGTCCTGGGCCACCCTGGACGAGTGGCTGCCATTCTCGAGGGTGAAGGGGGATGTGGTAAGGCCTGGATATATGCTTCTGGACTATTGTCCCCAAGGCTTGAGTGTCTCCACCCTACTCATGCCTACATGAAGTTTCTCAGCTGGGATCACCTTCCCAGGACAAACAATATGTTGGGATGGGGCCTATCCCATCTCAGGGACACTGTGATGAATCCCTGACCCCAGCTGAGCTCTGGGGGGTAGGGGGAGAGTCCCACAGTTCTCTCCCAAAGCTGAGTACCAGCCTCTAGCAGTCTTCTGCAGGAGCTAGGATCCCTCTCCAAGGAGAGAGGCAGGGGCATCTCTGCCACCTGTCAGCCCCACATATAGGCCACTTGCTGTTGAGCCTGGGCTCTCCTGCTCTGCCACCCAGGACACCAGGGCATGGAGTGGGCTCCATGTTAAAGGTGGATTTCCATGCCAAAGCAGTAACTGGGGTGTGAAGGGCATGCCTTGGTTTTCTGCAGGTGTCCACCCTGTGTCTAGGCGCTGTGCCCAGCCCCTGTGCCCTGCAATGCTAGGGGTGGAGAGGATCTGAGGGGCCTGACCTTGCCAGAAGTTCTGTCAGTAGGCAGGTTGTGGGGCAGGCAGGGAAGGAGGGCAAGCAGTCCTCCTGGGGGATGAGTCTGCGGGACAGTCCTGGCAGAGGGGCTGCATGGCAAAGGCTCAGGGATGAGTGGTCCACCAGCCCTGGCTGCAGTGATACTCAGGCAGGGTCTCTAGGCCATCATAGCCTGATTCCTGGGGTGCTAGGGAGTGAAGGAGAGTTCTAGGCAGCAAACACCCTGCTCAGACTTGCATTTGGAGAGGAGAGTATGGCTATGGGGAGGCAGGACTGGGGGGGGGGGTGAGTAGAGGTCAAAGTACCTGTCCCTGTAGGCCTGACAAGGGGCTGGACAGACAGCCTACCCACATATAGCAGGGCCCACGTATATCTTCTTGTCTATGGCCCCAGAGATGAGCTAGGCCACTCACCTGCCAGTCACGTGTGACAAAGCCAGGGTTCCCAACTAGAGTTGTGATTGAGTGAGATTCAGCAATGGGTGGCTTGGCTGGGCATATTCCTCTTGGCCTGGACCAAAGGCTGGGCTTGTCTCCTTTGTATGTGTAGGAAATGAGACTGGACACTCATTGACCTATCCCTTCCATCAAAGGCACAGCCGGAAACAGGCCATTAGGAAGGGGTCTTTGGGAGAGGAGGGTGGGAGGGTAAGGAAGCAGCTAGGGCAGGAATCAGTCTGGGTGGGTCCCCCCTCCTGGGGGGGGGCCTCACTCTGCTCCCCATGTGTCAGCACATCTCTGGGGGCAGCCCCCACCCCAGAGGCCTCTGGCTGGCCTTGTCCCATGCCACCAACGTCTCGGGTGAGCCAGGGCTCCCTCACCACTGGACATCTCCCCAGACACCCTTTGCTTCTCCTCTCCACATGCACACTAGGCCTGCCCCCTCCTAATCCGAAATCCAGCCTGCCACTCCTGACACCCTGTCCTAGTAGCCAGCCATCACCACTATGGCCCTCTGCTACCCTCGCCTGGGTATCTGTCTCTCCTGGTTTCCTGAAGCTCCTTCTGGCCACTGCCCACTGAGGGAGAAGACTTCCTTTTACCCTTCTTCATCCTGGATGCCTGGGCCTGGGACTTCCCTGCCATCCCACCCTAGGCCAGGCCACCTTGGCATATGCTGCTGTCAGCCCAGAACTTGTGTTCTGCAGGTGCCCATTGGGGAGTGCTCACAGCCCAGGCTGCACTAGGCCGACTAGGTCTGTCCCCTCCGCCCAGGCAGCATAGGCCCTGGGTACAGGCAGAAGTCTGGCTGGGTCCAGCAAGAGTGGGGACAGAAGCCTGCCCAAGGTTATCTGTGCTGAGGCATGGTCTGCCACAGATGTAATGGCTTCAAACAACATCCCTTTACAGTCTCATAGTTTATGGGCACTGGGGGTGTGCATGTGAGTGGGGTCCTCTGCCTGGGCCTTGCCAGGTTGCCAGCAAGATGTCAGCTAGGTCTGCCATCTCAGTCAGGGTGGGGGTCACCTTCCCAGCTCATATAGCCACAAGCAGTGGTTTCATCCAATGTTGGCCAGAGCCACTCCCACCTCCCTGAGGCTGCCTGCAGGCCCTCCCCTGTGGCCTTCCCAGCTTGGAGGGTTGCTCCATCTGCAGGCCCCACAGAATGGCCTGTCTGAGCTCCTCCTCTCCCTTTGGAGCTTGCCTAGCTGGGTCAGGCCCACCCAGGAGGCTCTCCCTTTCAGTTAAGTCAAATGACCAGAGTCTTTAATCACATCTGCAAAACTCTCCCTTGTCCAACATAACCTAATCCAGAAGGAATATGCCCCCATGTCCACAAGTACCCCTGCTCAAGGGGAACCTGGTATGTTACAGGGTGTCCCAGAGTCCTGCCCAACAGAGGGCTGGCAGCAGTGGAGTGGAGGCGGCTGGAGGGCTATGGAAGGGGCAGGGTAGCTCGCGGAGCTACCATGGGTGGCTCAACAGACCCTGTCTCAACCTGTAGGTCAGGAGTGGGACTGACTGGCTCCAGACAGACCATGTTCTATGCAGAGGTGACAGATGCCCAGCGTAGTGGCCCAGGTGGGGGCCTGGCAGAGGAGGGTGAACTCATCGAGGTTGTACACCTGCCCATGGATGGTGCCCAGGCCTTTGCGGATGACCCAGACATCCCCAAGACCCTTGGTGTTATCTTTGGTATCTCTTGGTTCCTCAGCCAGGTGGACCGCTGCTTGGGTTCCCACTCAACCCCCTCCCTACAGACCCAATAAAGGTGTGCATGGCTCCCATCTCTGCACTGGCTGTGACTGTGACTGTGACTGGGGACTGGAGAGGACCGGGATAGGGCAGGGGCAGCAGCTCTTCCCTGAGAGGAGCCTGGAGTGTGGGGGACAGTCAGCTCTGTGGGTACCTTAGCTCTCCTGCAGCAGGAGCCTCTGCCCACAGGGAACTAAGCAGGCTGGGGATGGTGGGGATCCAGGAGACTGCACCCAGGTTGGGCCTCCTGTTGTGGCAGAGAGGAGTGGGGCCCCGGCTCAGCCAGGCCAGGTGCTCAGGGAGGGCAGCACAACAGGCCTGGGGTGGGCCTTCTGGTCACTGGGTTCTGGAATGAGCTATGTCTCCAGGAGTGATGGCAGAAACCTCCCTTGTGAGTAAAGAGAAAGTGCAGATAGCTCTACAGACTGCATTGCAAAGCTTGCAGCCTGCCCTTGGGGCAAGAGGGGGTCTTCTCCAGGAGCCTGGACTAAAACTGTCTGGGCCCTGGGAGTCTGTGAGGAGCCCTTAGCAGCCTTGCCCCAAGAGGAGGTTGTGGCACATGGTGGAGACACAGGGCCAGTCTCGATAGGGGTATGTTACTGGTACCAGCTCCAGTTGTGCCCCAGGCATTATGCAGACTGCCTCAGCCTGCCTCAGGACTCCAGACTGGGGATCAGCTAGTCTCTGTGTGGTGAGACCATCAAGCCCGGGAGCACCCTGCCCTGCATGCCCCGACCTTGCCCTCTGGGCTGTCTTGACCCTTGGGCTGTGTAAGATGTATGCAGTTTAGTGCTGCCCTGCAGGCCCCCAGATCCCCTAAGGTGGCAGGGGCCATGCTGCCTCTGGCTTCTGCTGGGATGGTGAAGAGGTTCCTGGTGCTGGGCTGAGGTCTTCCTGCCCTTCTGTCCCTCTGACACTGTATCTAGGCTGAACCCAGATAGGTGCTTTGTGTGACAAAACACTAAGCCCCCTCCCCTCCTGCTGGGCATGTCCCTCTTGCCTTCCAAGGGCAAGTGTGGCCACCTTCCTGACCTTGATCCTCTCCTGGACAGCATTAGGTCCAGGCTGTGGCTCCTGGGAGGAAGGAAGAAAAGAGGAGCCTGAGAGGAAGGGGTCTTCTGTGCCCTGCAGGTGGCACCCTGGGCAGGGAAGCAGGGACTTCCTCTTGGTATTCACCCACTGGGTGGCCTGCCACTCAGGCTGCCTGAGAAGACTGTGCCCCAGAGGCCCAAGAAGGCAGCACCACCTGTATGCAAATGTTGGCTGTGGTCCAGGTGGGGCCTGTGAGCACCAAATCAGGCCAGCAATGGGGCTGCTGGGGAGAGGCCCTCAGGTGTGTGGGGTGTCCAAGGGCTGGGCTGTGGCAGGGTCCTGGCCAGCCCCAGCAGGACATTCACAGGACAGGCTTCATGAGACAGGGGTTCTAGTAACCCACTGGCACCCCACTTTGCCTCCCTGGCTTGCAGCCCACATGCCTGTCTCTAGTGTCCCTCGCCCCCAGGATGGCCTGCAGCTACTGCCTACTGCCTCAGAGGTACTGATGCGGGCTCAGGGGGCAGGGCTCTGTGTGGGTAGGAACAGGGACAGGGCACTTGCATTGGGTGCAGTCCAGCCCTTCACTCCATTCTGCAGCCCAACGAGCGGTCAGCAGGCTGCTGTGGGCCTAACGGAGCTGGCATTGATTTCCCGACATGGAGGGGGTGGCGTAGGGGGACTGTAACCGGAAACTCCCCTCCCTGTCTGCTATATTTAGCACCACAGGACAGGCGGAAGCATAGCTCACTCCTTGCCTAGTAGCTCTGTCCAAAACCCTGGTAGCCTAGTCCCTTGCCTGGTCTGCTGGAGTGTTCTCTGGTTAGGCTGAGTGGCCCCTGCAAATGCCTTCTGCAACACATGTTGAACACCAGCCCCTCAGAGTGTGCAAACTCCTGATGTTAGGGGGCTCAGAGAGGCAGCGGGGGGGCAGGTGGGGCTGGGAGGCTGAGGCCAGCTGAGGGGTGCTCTGACCCCTGGGCCCCAGGACAATGACCAAGAGCTCTTCCTGAAGAGGCAGCGCAGCCTGGCCTGGTGGGAGTGGAGACTGGACCCCAGCCCTGACTCCAACAAGGTCAGCACCAGAGGGGCAGATGAGTTCCTTGAAATTGTGGGTTGAATGGCTCCCACCCCGGCCTCTGGGGACTCACTTTCAGGGTCCAGCATCCCTGGCACTTCTGGCCCAAGGACTGCAGAAATGCTTACAGGGAGTGGACTCTACGTCTCCAGTGTCTCCAACACCCAGCTGCTTTCAGAGGGCAAGTGTGGCCACCATCCTGACCTGACATCATTAGGCCCAGGCTGTGCTGGGAGGAAGGAGGAAGGAGCCTTGAGAAGGAGGGGGCTTTTGTCTCTTGGGATGGTGCCCTAGGTATTGCCCCCAGATCTCACACCCAAAAGACCTGGAGGTAGGGAGATAGGGCCAGACCACCATCTCCCCAACCTTGTGGGGCTCAGGAAGGCAGCAAGCCCTAGCAGGCTGAACCTGAGTCTCTGGAGCACCCCTCCCTAGGCTGGGGGGCTCCAGGCTGAGAGGCTCTCAGCAGAAGAGCCTCAAGGAATAGGCCACACATAAGCCACCATCAGTCAGCTGCACTGCTGAACGCACCCCTGCAGCTGGCCAAGAGCAGGAAGCCAGGAGGTGGACAGGGATTGTTCCCTGGGTTCCGTCTCTTCTGATGGAATTCCCCCTCTTCAGCCCTTCCCTATGTTGCTCCAAGCCCTCTCCTCCCTTCCCACAGCCAGAGTCTTCATGAGGACAGTGTCACCGTGCAGTCCACCTGGCATGGTGGCTTTCATGACCTCCTGCAAGTCTTAGCAGCAAGACTCTAGTCTTAACCACCAGCCCCCAAGGGCCACTGCAACCTCTCACACGCCCTTACTGGGATCATGCCCCTTTGTTCCTGAGGCCCGGATAGGTGCTCTGCCTAGCTCTCACCTGGCTGACCTATGGCACCATTGGGATCTTAGCACAGCCCTCACCCCAAGCTTTGTCCTCATCTGCCTTGGCCTTACGGTCTGTTACTGGAGGCACTGGTGCACCCCAGGTAGTGGGGCAGTTGAGCACAGGCAGGGATGGAGCCTCAGCCTCCGGAGTGGGTCCTAAGATGATCCAGAGCACCCTCCCTGGGGACCCCCAGGCTAAAGCTAAAGAGAGGAGGCATCTCTACATGGAGTCCCTCTTTGCAGGCAGGCTCTGAACACTGCTCAATCCTCATACTTGTGTGTGTGTGGGTCTGCATGTGGCTGTGCCCAGCTTGTGTCTTAACCCCCCAGCCTATCTGTCTCCAGATCCTGTGGGGGCGCAGGCAGTGGTGGTCCTTCTGAGTGAGCAGGGTCACTGAGGTGGTTCTAGGGGACTTACCTCCAGGTGATCTTCAAGCCTTCATTCTGAGGGGAAAATGCAGGGGAATGGGTGAGGCAAGTGACCTCTGTAGGGGGCGTGCCCAGGGCATTGGTCCCCAGTTCAGGCTGCACTAGCACATTCTGGGGAAAGAGGGTAGTGCCTCTGTGTCTGCATAATTCTTGCCCCACCCTCAGCTCTTGAACATGGCTAGCACCTGTGCCTCCAAAGTTCTCTTCTTCCAGGAAGTCCTCCAGTGCCCCACCCAGCCCCACCCCCGCCCCACAGTGGCAATGACCTACTCCAGGCATTGGGTTGCACTACCACCACCCAGTCCAGGCCTGGACAGGATTTCCAGGGGAGTCAGGGGATGGAAGACAGCTAGTTAGGGTGGGGAGGATCCCTCTGGGTCATATGGAGGTCTCTTAACCACCAACATGACTACCAGCCCTACTCAGCTGAGAGGAGGGCTCCACAGAGGGGCAGTGAGGTCACCTAGGGAGAGAGCAATGAGGTGATTAGAGGGGTGGGGTTTGGGGGCCTGGTGACCATGGCAGCAGGAGGGTCCTCCCTGGGCAGCTCTCAGGACATGCACTAACAGCCTTTTCCCCCTGTTTCCCTTCCCTTGCTCTCCAAGCCCAGACCTGAGGCCTGGGCATTCCTCGAAAACACAGCCTGGCGACCTCCACGCCAGCGCCAAGCTTGGCATACAACGTGCACGGAGGAGCATTTGTTGAGTGAGTGCTCGACCAGCGCGCTTTGCTGAGGAGAGGGCAGGAGCGTGAGGGGCTCAGGCTCCAGCACTGGAGGGGAGCAGCGCCCCCTGCAGCCGGCATGGAGGCGACAAGAGCGGGGGAGAGTCCATGAGGAATGGGGGGCGTAGTAGGGGGCTGAGTTCCGCTCCAGTGCCAGCACTGCGTCCTCCCCGCATGGGGGCCGAGCTCTGATTTGTGCCGGAGGCCGCATCGCCTCTTGGACATAGAGGAGCGTCGCGGCAGCGCACTGATGGGAGGGGACCACAGCAGTGACCTCGGGGGCGCCCCACCGCCCTGGCTCCTGACACCCGGCGGGAACTCGGGTGGAGAAGTGGAGGCCGCTAAGCGGCACCGGCCCCCGCCTTACTGGTGTTGGGCGAAGGTGTTAACGGAGCCCTTCAGTCCTGTGCCCTAGCCGCCCTGCGAGGCACTGGCCAGGCCCGGACGCTCGCAGGCGGCGCCCTCCGCCGCCTTTAAAGCCGGGGGCACCCTTGGCAGCTCCCCCCGGCCCCACCCCGCGGCGCGGCCCCGCCCCCTCATGCATATGCAGGTGCGCGGGTGACGAATGGGCGAGCGAGCTGTCAGTCTCGTCCCGAACTTGTTGGCTGCGGTGCTGGGAACG
>NW_003852678.1:450902-462370 GCF_000181295.1 Otolemur garnettii
CCCCCATCCCGCGTGCCCAGCCCACAGACCCCGGCCCGCGCCTCCCTCCGCTCTCCTGATGCCTTATTTTTAGGCGGCGCGGCCCATGGGCTATTTCGAGCTGCAGCTGAGCGCGCTGCGGAACGTGAACGGCGAGCTGCTGAGCGGCGCCTGCTGTGACGGCGACGGCCGAACGACGCGCGCGGGGGGCTGCGGCCACGACGAGTGCGACACGTACGTGCGCGTGTGCCTTAAGGAGTACCAGGCCAAGGTGACGCCCACGGGGCCCTGCAGCTACGGCCACGGTGCCACGCCCGTGCTGGGCGGCAACTCCTTCTACCTGCCGCCGGCGGGCGCTGCGGGGGATCGAGCGCGGGCACGGGTCCGGGCTAGCGGCGACCAGGACCCGGGCCTCGTCATCATCCCCTTTCAATTCGCCTGGCCGGTACGTGCGTCCCCATCCCTCGCGCTTTAACCCTACCCACTCCTGGCGCACCCCGGAGCCCACTCCTGCCCAGCGGCGATCCGCTGCGCTTTCCAGCACCTGCGGCCGGCACTGCCTGCGGGCCGCGCGCGCCCGGACGGGGCGGGGCCGGCAGGGGGCGCCGCGAGGCGGCCCGGCCCGGGGCGCGTGCTCTGTGGGCCTAGCCCGCGTCTGGCCACGTGTGCGCGCGGGGGTCCGCGAGGCCGACCCGGCGCGGGGTCGCGGCGAGGGCGGAGCAGCGTCGTGTGCCTGCGTTCCCCTGCGCGTGTCTGTCTGGGTTGGGAGGCGCCCCGGCACAGGCAGGCCGCAGAGGCATGTGCGCCGCGCGTGCTGGGGCTGGTCTGGGGCAGGCCCTGGCGGAGCAGCACCGGGCCCGCGGCCAGCCTGTGCCCGCCCCAAAGTTTCCTGGATGCCCAAGGGCAAGGGCGGAGCGCGGGACCTGGGCCAGGGTGGGGGGCCTAAATGCTTTAGTATTGGTGGAAGCCCCTGAGGCTGGCGAATAGGCCCCTAGGAGATAAAACAGGTCTCTGGTGCTGTGACCTTCTGTGGCATCTCCTGTTTGTGGGTTTTTCGGCTTTGTTGTTTCTTGGAGGCCAGTGGTGTCCCTTAGGGGGTGGCCAGTCAGGCAGGAGCCCCAGGCCTGGGCATGATGGTGGAAGTCAGGGTCCTGGTCAGTGGCAGACAAGTGCCCCTCCTTTTGGTGCCCCTGGATGGTGCTAAGGCCTGGGTAGATAGGCAGGGAGCTGGAAGTAGGCAGGCCCAGATGGCTGGCTGTTGTGTGAAGTAGGACTTGGCTGTAGTTTTCAGGGTCCTTTCCTACCTACTTGGTGGCTTGTGCTGCAGGCCTGGAGTTGAGTGAAAAGGAGGAACAGGTCAGGGCAGCTGGCTGGGCCTGGGGGAGTCCTGGAGGTGGGCACTGTGGCCTTGTAGGCCTGTGATAAGTGAGTAGTTGGAGCAGGATGCAGCAGTCCATCTTTCCTATTAAAGACTTTTGTCTAGTCCAGTTAGGAGTGTGTCCACCTGATACACTTGTCCTAAAAGAGATTGGTGTCCAGGTCCAGCCAAGAGTAGACCAGTAGGGTCTCCCTTATAGGAGACTAGGCTCCTGTCTAGGCCACACCTTGGGTGAGCCCAGCCAGGCAGCCTTGCTTGCTGCACCTCACTCCTTCCTGAGCTCCTGTCTGTAGAGGGAAGCTGGCTGCAGCCCCCTCTGGCCATGCCCTTTACCCTTGAGGACCCAGCTGGGTATCCTTTGGCCTCAGGGCCTCCGGGTAGGGATTGTGTCCCTGAGGTGGAAAAGGCAGTGGTGGGCGGTTAGGACAAGCCCAGCCCCTCGCCCCCACGGAGGTGCAGCAGGCAGGTCTGAGCAGGGCCTGCAGCCTGTCATCTGCACTTGGGTCTGAGCCAGCGAGGCTCCAAATCGCTACCTGAGGATGTGTTTTCTGCTCAAGTTGGCAGCAGTGGGTGTGGGGGCAGGGAGGCCTTGGAGGAATGTGGCGGGCCAACGCGTGTCCCTCGTAATTCTTTGCCCCACCAACCGGCCTGCTGGCCAGGTGTGGGATGGGCCAGGGCAGGCCCTGCCTTCCTTGGGGTCGAGCTCTGGGTCTCAGGGCCAGCTCACCTCCCTTCTTCTTGTGCACTGCTGACTCCCTGCTCCAGGAAGGGACAGGCAGCTTGTCCTGGGTGGAGGAGCTGAGGCTGGGGCAGTATTGGTACATTTGGGGGGCAACCTCAGTCTTCTCTCCTGTGTGGCCTGGCTGCCGGGCGTGGAACTGGCGCAGTGATGCCAGCACCCTGGTATTTCCGCTCTGTCGGCAGCAGCCCTGCGGCCACGCTGCCCTGGCTTGCTGCAAGTCCAGCTCCGTATCCATGAGCTGAGGCACATTTGGAACCCACACTTGGCCACAAATGTGGAAGGCAAGGACCTTCTGTGTCCAGGCTCCCTGGGGAATGAGGGTGGGGCCCTGGGTTCCCTGCTGCAGGGCTGCAAGTAGGGCTTTGTAGAAGAAGGATGAAGAGGTCTTGGCTCTGCTGTGGGCCTCCACCACCCCCTGGCCAATGACTGACCCTTCTGACCCCAGCCTCTGCTGGTAACCCAGGCTACCCTCTGTACCCTGACCTATTTTCAGGGTGCTGGGGTTAGTGACCCACGCGAGCATCATGGTAGGTGTTGGTCTCGGGCTCAGTTTCCTTGAACAGGTGGGCCCACTGTGTTCCTGCAGACACCCCTGCTGTCAGAGCCCTGACCAGCTGCAAAACCCCACCCTCCCACCCTCTAGTTCCTTCCCTGGGCTTTATGCTGATTGTTAGTGGGGGAGGGGAGGAGTTGGCGGGCAAGTCCAGCTGGACTGCCCAGCACCATGTTCCATGCACCCACTTGGCTGTGGAGAGGTGGAGCACCACCTGCGAGCAGGCTGCCTTGTATGGGGGCTGCCCTCCCAGGCCTCCCCCCAGTTGCCTCCTGAGCACCCTGGGCACCCTGTCTTGGCCCTGGTGCCTGGTCTCCAGCAGGACAGAGGCTGCATTTGTGTGAAGAGTCAATGCTCTGTGGGTAGCAGGTTGCCCTGAAGCATTAGGAGAGGAGTGGGGCCCTCAGTTAAGCAAGTGGGGGGCTTCCTTCTTTGACCTGGTGGGTAGTGGAGTTGGGGACCCTGCTGGTTGGGGAAGGCCACCTACTATTGTCTAGGGTGTTGGGAGCTCAGCTGCAGGCCTCGGGGCCAGGTGCGTCTGGTGTGTGCTTGCTGTGCCTCTGAGAGTGCTGTGTGCCCCACGTGTACCCGGGCTGGTGGGGAGAGATGAGGTGGCCTGGGGTGGACTCTATGTCTGATGGCTCAGGATACCTGAGGGCCAGGGTTGCCGGAAGGTTCTGGAGCCTGGCTTTCCTCACCTGTGAAATAGATGAGGTGGTGCATTTTTACTGGAGTCTCATGAAGCCAGTGAGGGCTGTGGGGCCTGAGCTCAGGCTCTGCTGATGCCCCCAGCCTGGCTCCTAGGCACCCCCCAGTCCCTCCCCTCCCCTACTGGGCATCCAGCATATGGCCAAGGGGGGCAATTGTAGGCTGGCTAGGGGTGGTTCTGCAGCTGGTCAAGGTTGTGACAACAGTGGTGTCTGGCAGGGACACAACCAGCTTGGCTATGTGAGCCTCCAGCCCAAGGTGGCCCAGTCTGGAGTCTGTGCTTGGGGTCACTTGAGCTGCCCTTTGGCGGGTATGAGGTGCAAGGCCCCTCTGCTTCCTCCTGAGCTTGGGCCTGGAACTTTTGTGTCTCTGGCCTCTTCCCTGGCCCACCTCCAGGGCCTCCTCTTTGCATACTGGGGGCCCATGACCTGTTCTTCCCACACCTCCTAGTAAGACCAGAGGTCCTGTCTGGGAGACACAAGACAGGCTTTGCTGTGCTCCATGCCCAGCTACCTGCCTTATGTGCTGGGCTCTTTGCACAGGGACCATCAGTGCCTGGGCAGGGCGGGCTGCCCTCCAGCAGGGAGGGTTTGGAAGTGCACCTTGGAGGCTGGGCAAACGAGGATGCAGCATGCTAGGGTTTGCAGCAAGGGTTGGAGGGGGCCCTCTCAGGCATCACTGTGGGGTCTTGATAGGAGCGTGGGGCATGCCTATAAGGCAGTCTGCTGGGAGCTGGCCAGGGTCTGAGCTGGAGGTTGTGGTGAGGAGACAGAGATCTTTGTAATTCTAGGCCCCAGCCAGGGTGCCCAGCCCCTCGCTCTTGGAGAACTGAGGTCCCTATGCCCAGATCACAGACATGAGCAAGTTCTTTGTCCCCAGTAAGTAGGTCCAGTAGGGTCCCTGTCTGTAGACTGTAAGCCTGAATGAGGTCCCTATCCTTCAGACCATAGTCTGAGTGGGGCCTCTGTTTGCCAGACTGTAGGCCCAAGTGCGGTTCCTTCCCCTAGAACGTAGGCTAAAGTAGAGTTCTTGTCCTCCAGACCATAGGCTGAGTGGTATTCTGGTCCCCCAGACCATAGGCCCGAGTGAGATCTCTGTCCCCACAACGTAGGCCCAAGTGGGGTCCCTGTCCCCAAATCCGGGCCCTGAGCTGGTGTGACTAGAATCACCCTTCCCCAGTCAGTGAGAGGAGATACTTAAAGACTCATGGCCACTACCCTATTCACTGTGGTGGTGGTGGGGGCTTGGTCTAGAGAGGTTGGGTGGGGTACAGCCAGGCAGGGCTCTGCTGTGGTCTGACCCTCCTGCTATGGCCCTGGGGCCTGGAGTCCTGTGGGGGGATTGGCCCTCCCTTCTTCCCCTCTCCCTCGGGTGACAATGGGCAGAGGCTTGGGCCTCTTCAGGGCTCAGGTTTCAGGAAATGGATCTCTGCTTAGAGCTGCTGGCGCCGGTACCCAGGGCTGGGCTCTGTGGGGGGCCAGTTGGCCCTGTGGGATGCTGAAGGAGAGGAACCAGGTTGGCACCTTGCAAGGCAGCAGGCTCAGGAGGCTGGGCTGGCCTGTGTGTGGGGTGCCCCGGATGTGGGGTCCTGCCCTGTGGATGGAGTGCCCTATATGTGGAGTACCTTGTTTGTGTAGTGCCCTGCATGTGTAGTGCTTTGTAAATGGGGTGCTCTGTGCATGGGTTGCCTTGGACATTGGGTGTCCTATGGATGGGGTGCCCTGGAAGTGAGGTGCTTTGTGGGTGGGGTACCCTGGAAATGGGGTGCCCTATACTATGGGGTAGCCTTGGTGTGGGGTGACCTGGATATGGGGTAGCCTGAACCAGGAGGTGCTTAGGGTGTGGGGTGCCCTGGGCATGGGATATATCACTTCTGGTGGGTCCCTTGGCTCCCTTTTCCATGTCTTTGAGTTATTATCTCAGCCCCATCTGGGAAGATGCTCTCAGCAGGGCCCTGGGTTGGGCCAGGCCTTCAGGGAGAGGTACAGCTGGGCCTCCAAGGGGAGCCTTTCCTCTGGGTGGGCTTCCAGGGACCCAACAGGTAGACAGCCAGTGAGGGGGGGGTGACTGAGAGGAGAGAACCGTTCCTCACCCACTTGCTGGGGGGCCTGGGCGAGTGGTTGGTCTCTGAACTGCTTCAGCCCCCAGGCTCCCAGGCCATCCCTAGAATGGCATAGCACCCTCCCATCCAGCCCAGGCCCCATCATTCCTGCTATTCTGTAGGTTTTGGGGTTGACAACGCTCTGTCCCTGACCATGGCCCACCATGCAGGAAGGACAGAGATGAGAGGTTGCTATTTACAGAGGAGGGACCAGAATCCTGGGGACCAGACTGGGGAAGATGACCTGGGAAAGCCGGCAGGTGGGGTGAGGCGTGCAGGTGCCGCCCCACAGGCTGGCTCAGGTTCTCTCTGATGACTTCCTGCCATCCAGGTGTAGGGACCCCAGCTGGCGGGCGGTGGGGCCCTTGCAGGCGGGCGGGCGCATGTCCCTGTGGGAGCAGGTAACTGGAGCCCTGGGCTTGGGCGAAGGAGGCAGTAATCTTACCTCAGTGGCTGGCGTGGGATTTCCTGGGAGCTGGAAGGAGCTCCCTACTCACCCCAAAGCCCAAGTATGTCCACAGAGGGGGAGACCCAGAGGCCAGGCCTGTGCTTTCCTCTGACTGCCCTGTCTGGTGGCTTGCCCTGCAATGGGGGTCTCAGGCCACCCTGGCTCCATCCTCGTACCCTGGGCCCATTGCCAGCTCTGTGTTCCTGCTGCTTTACATCCAGTGGCCTCAGTCACTGGTGGAGCCTGAGTAGGTATCAGGCCTCTGCAGACTCCAGCGTCCACTGAGCAGCAGGGATGAGGTGTGCCTGACTGTGTCCCATGTGTTCACCCCCGGGTCTCGTTCCTCCTGCTTGGAATGTTCTCTCTGCAGTCTGTTGCCCTCTTTGAGGCTTGCCCTGACACCTCTACCTGGCTACTTTGTCCTGACTCCCACCAGGGCATAGGGTGTCACCCCCAATGGCAAAGACATGCTGCACATTCCATGTATGAATGAGTGAATGAAGAAAGGAAACAAATGTGCAAAGGCAGGGAGCAACCTGGGTGCTCCCGCTGCCAGCAGGAGGTGGGGTAGGACATGGTCAGGGGCGGGTGGCCTTCCAGGTGTGTGGTTGGGCATGCTGGGGTGGATGACTGGGAGAAAGGCAGAAATGGCTGGATGGCCGTGACTGGTGTGGGGGAACTGAGTTTATGAAAGACTTAGAGGTGGGATGGATAGCCTACTGGTAGCCCTGTGTGGCCAGGGAGTATTCTAGAAGGGGATGGGAATGACTGCTGCTTCCAGCTTAAGTTCTCAGGCACAGGTGAGGCCCAGTGATCATCCCCCAGGATATCTGAGAGGTGAGTGCCCAGTGAGGGTCTCCAGTGTAGACCTGGTCATGACCAAAGCCGAGGGTGGGCAAGTGTCATAGCCTCGGGTGTCCACACTCCAGGACAGCTAGAGGGCATGGGCTGGGGGCCAGGAGAGGGTTCTCAAGGCTGTGAGTGTGGTTGGGCAGGGCAAGGGCCAGGAGGTGGGGCCATATCCTTCAGAGAAGTACTGGGAGGGCGAGGTGTGGACTGGGGGGCAGACCTGAGGCCTCAGTGGAATGTTGTGTGCTTGTCCCTGGCACAGCCAGGCCTTAGGGCTGGATGACGGTCTGCCCGGATGCTCTCCAGTGCTGTGTCCTCTTGGGTGGACAGCTAGGAGGCCTGTGCCCCAGAGGGGACTCAGCTCCAGCCCTGCCCAGGTGGAGCCAAGGCCAGTGCAGGGGTGGTCAGTGTGCTCACAGCTGCTGCGGAGGCGCCTAGCAATGAGCTGCTGGTGGCTGTGGTTGCAGAGGTGCCTGAAGCCAGGCAGTGAGGGGAGAGATCTAGGGGATCTTTCCCATCTGAGTGTGCTCTGAGTGATGAGCTCTCCATGGGCTGCTCCAGGTGGGCTGAGGTTGGCCTCACAGGGGGCTGGCCCTACAGTTGCTGACAGTGTCACCTTGTCACAGTGGCTGGGGTATAAGGGCAGATGGTCTGGGAGAAGAGGGGAAAAGTGACCACAGGCTGAGGGTGTGCTGGGCAGTTCCCAGGGCTTCTGGGGCCTTGGTTTCTCCATGTGTGCAGCAGGGCCCCTCCTACCTCTTCTGCTCTGGGGTGGAGGTGAGTGTCTGGCATCCTCCTGTTTACCCTTTGCATGGGGCAGCACCTGCTGTGGCCTCAGTAGGCCCTCTGCCCCTTTACCCTGTGCATCTGGCAGAGGGACAGCTCGGGGGGGAGGTGACAGGGCATTGTCCCTCTTGGGTGGGCTTGTGGTAAGATCCCACATCCCTTACTGTGGGTCACAGCCCAGTGAGGCACCAAGGGTGCTGAAAACACTGGTCCTGGGCTGCCCACTGGACCTTGACCATGGCTGCTCTAGCCTTAGCCACCCTGTCCCCTCTTCTGCCTAAGGCGTCTCCTTCACCCTGTGTTGATGTGAGCAAAACGCCTAAGCCCCTGACCCTGTGTGGCTGTGAAGGGTGGTCCCTCTCCCTCAAGTGGGCACATCTTGGGGCCTACAGAGGAGCTGCCACTAGGGGATCTTGCTAGGGAGAAGCCAGGGCCAGGCAGACTGGGCAGGAGGGAGGGTAGAGTGGGGGCATGAGGCCTCCCCCAGTGCACTGGCAGGCAAGTGGGGCCTCAGCACCTGACCAGTCCCCACCATGTCTGCAGCGCTCCTTCACCCTTATTGTGGAGGCCTGGGACTGGGACAACGACACCACCCCAAATGGTGAGTAAGCCCCAGGCCAAGTGGTTCCTCAGTCATCGTGTCCCTCTGCCTATGGGGACAAAGTCTTCCTATACCCCAGGGATCTTATGTGCTATTTCTCTTTTTGCTCTGGCTGCCAGGGAGCTCTGCCCTGCTAGTGACCTACAGAGCTGTGTGCTATATCCACCCCTCAGTCCCAGCTTCATGCATGTGGTTGTTCTGTGGGGCATGTTCTGTGTCAGAGCCACCTTTGAGTGGCTCTCTCTGGCTTCATGGCCTCCTCTCTGTCTGTCCTGGAACATGGGGTCTCATGGCTGGCCTGTGTGGAGGTCTGTAGGGCCTGCTGTGTGAGGCAGAGAGGGTCTCCAGGGAGGAGTAGTAGCTCGTGCAAAGGCCCCGAGACAGGAGCTCACTGGCTGCGTTTAGGGGCAGGGCCACAGTGAGAATGCTGGCTCTCTCCTGAAGGGGGTGCTCAGGCCACTGTGTGGCAGGTGGGCTGTAGGCCTAGGAAGAAGCCAGTGGGGAGGAGCCACTTGAATCCTGGGGACAGCCAAAGCAACTCAGATCAGGGGCCATGTGTGTGGCAGGGGGAGTACCGGGTGTTCTCAAAAGTGAAGGTGCAGAGTTGGCTGATTGGCCAGACATGGTGAGACTGGGGTCAAGGGTCTCCCCGTGGCCAGTGGGATGGCCATTTATAGGGTAGAATCAATGGTGAGAGGGGCCAGGCTAGGAGTAGCTGCGGGAACCCAGGGTGGCTTAGAGCAATGGTGTCCCTGGGAAGAGGATGACAGCAGGATAGGAAGACTGAGCCCTTCACAGGCCATCGGGGACTTTAACAGCATGAGCGTGAGAGCACCCAGGGTATAGGGTAGTGCTAGGACAGGGCCAGCAAAGGGAACACCTCATGTCTTTTGCTGATGAGGTGGGAGAAGTGAGGTTGAAGGTTCCTTAACCTTTTATTGTGGAAGATTTCAAGTTTGTATAGGAGCACATACAGATTAGTCTCACAGACTCTGTACACAGTGTCACCAGCTGGGGATACCTTCCCCCAGTGGCTTACACCTGTAGTCCCTGCACTTTGATGCAGGGATGAGGATGAGGTGAGAGAATGGCTTTGAGGCCAGGAGTTCCAGACTGTCCTGAACAACTTAGACCCATCTCTGCTAAAAATAAAGCAGCCGGGCATGGTGGTGTCTAGTTCCAGCAGCTCAGGAGGCTGAGGTGGGAGGATGGCCCTAGCCCAGGAGTTCCAGGTTGTAGTAAGCTGTGATGATGCCACACAATAAGACCCTGTCCCTGGGGAAAAAAGTGAGAAGTGGGCTTTAGATGTTGGGTTGCTGAGTCCACACCTGCCTCCGGCCAAGGGGAGGCTTTTAATAGGCAGAAATCATGTGTTTGGTGCCTCTGTAAGCAAGTTACAGTGTAGGAGAGGGGAGGATAGGTGAGGGCTGGGCTCCATGCCAGGTGGCTGCAGGCGTGGGGATGCCAGGTTCGTGTCTCTTAGCTGGGCCTTCCCTGACCCTCTGCCTCTGGTGGGGAGCAGGTGTGGGGGGCCTGGTGGTCCAGGGCAGGCCTCTCTGGGCCTGGTGGCGTCCCTGCTGCCCACTCGTCCACCTGCCCTGGCTGGGCTGGTCTCTCCAGCCTGTGCTGACTCTGCTACCTCCCCAAGAGGAGCTGCTGATTGAGCGGGTGTCACACGCGGGCATGATCAACCCTGAGGACCGCTGGAAAAGCCTGCACTTCAGCGGCCATGTGGCACACCTGGAGCTGCAGATCCGCGTGCGCTGTGATGAGAACTACTACAGCGCCACCTGCAACAAGTTCTGCCGGCCCCGGAACGACTTTTTTGGTCACTACACCTGTGACCAGTATGGCAACAAGGCTTGCATGGACGGCTGGATGGGCGTGGAGTGCAAGGAAGGTGCGGGGGCTACACAAGGGCAGGGCCATCACCCTCACGGGTGCCGGGCCAGGACTGGCTGCAGTTGTGCCCCTCTGTCCTCTCTGTCCACAGCCGTGTGCAAACAAGGATGTAACCTGCTCCATGGGGGATGCAGTGTGCCCGGGGAGTGCAAGTGAGTGTCGCCAGCTGCCCCTTCCTTGCCTTCATCTCCCTCACTTAGGGGAAGCCACTGAGCCACTACTCAGGTGGAGTCTCTCCTGCTCCTCTGAGCCCTGCAAGGGCATGCCCTGCTGGTGGCATGTATCTGATGGCAGGAACCCCACAAGGACAGCATGGAAGGGATGAGAGGGCAGCTGGACCTGGCAGTACCACCCATGGGGGTGGGGGTCTGAGCTGGTGGGAGGTCTATGAGGCCAAGGGGAGGACACATTGGTGGGTTTAGAGCCTCAGACCTGGGCATAATGGGGAGGAGGAAGGGTAGTGGCCACTGTGCATGGAGGCAGGAGGTTGCAGGCTACAGAAAGGCAGCAGCTGGGATTCTGAGTGGGGAGGGGAGGAAGACATGAGCTGCTGTGGTAGTTGGCCTTTCATAGGTCCTGGGGTGAAGCCTAGAGATTTGTGAAAGAGTTTGACATAGGGTGGAGAGGAAAAGTGAGGTTAGCAGGGCCCTTAAGCCATAGAATGTGAGCTGTCATGACTGGGGTTGGGATGGCCCAGGAGAAGTAGGCCAGACAAAGGGACAAAGAGGAGGCTACTACGATAGGTGATGGTGGAGGGTGATGTTTGAGGAGGACTCCTGGCCTGGCCTGTGCCATTCCGGTAGTGTCTAAAGCCAATCTGGGGGAAGAGGGGAGGAGGCGGAGGAACGAGCCCCAGCCCCAGTGGATCGAGGGGTCCAGAGGGTGGGAGAGTGGCTGGGTGCTGGTGGCCCAGTGCAGACTGCAGAGGCCACTGGACCTTGACCAGGGTGCTGGGGGGTGTGGAGGTTAGACAAGGAGGGGTGGGCACCTTGGCTGTGTGGGGGAGCAGAAAGCTGATGGGGTAGCTGGAGGGGAGGGGGGGCAGGGTTGGAGCAGGCAGGGTGGGTGGCTGTGGCCCTGGGAGCCATGGGAGGGCTACAGTGATGCCCTTGTGCCAGCCCTGGACCACACTGACTCCAGGAGCTGGTTTGCTTCCATATGCGATTTTCAGAGGGTACCGAGGCACAGGGAGGTTAGGTAATTTCCCCAAGATCACAGTGCTGAGTTATGGAGAGGCTGACTCTGGAGCCAGGCTGGGGGTGAGGGTTGACCCTACACTGGCCTGGTGGTCGGGTTGGCCTGGAAGGTGGTGTGAGAGACAGCCCTGGCCAATTTGGGGGCAAGGAGGAGGCAGGGCAAGGTAGGGGCTCACTTGTACACATGGGCATTTTAGACAAGTTGAGCTACCTGATCCAGGGTAG
>NW_003852678.1:462919-480596 GCF_000181295.1 Otolemur garnettii
AGCTGGGAAGCTGGGAAGCTGGGGGCCATGTGGGCTGCCCCTCCCAGGGCTGAGAGCACACCCTTGGGACCCAGCAGGTCTGGGATCTGGGCCTGGTGGTAGCGCTCTCTGGTGGGTGGACCATGGCATGCTACAGCCCACCCTGAGCATGTCACCTGAAGGAAGATTCTGGGTGGGTGTGTAACCCACTCTGCACACTGAGCTGGATACTGGAGCCACTTTCTCCACAGCCTCAGTGTCCCTGCTGCCGTATGGCCAAGCTGGGCCATTATCCCTTCGGTGTCGGCTCTGTGGCTTAAGGGCAGCTCAGGAAGGGCTGTGCCTCTTTCCTTTTACAAAAATAAATTCATGTGTCTCTGCTGGTGTGGAAGTGACGTGGCCTGGACGTCATTCCCATCCTGCAGGACCTGAGAGTTCTGGGAAGGGGCCCCCAGGAGTCCTGTCGGGGCCTGGAGGGCAGCCCACTGGGCCCTGGGTACCGCCAGGACGTGCCCTTGAGTCAGGCTGTACTCTGCCCCGGCTGCCTGCCCACCTCCTGGAGGACCCTGCAGAGGAGACCTAGCAGACCCACAAGGCAGGACCAGGCCTGGGGGTCATGGCGGTGGGGCCAAGAGGCCTCTGTAGAATGTTCCAGAGTATGTCTGGATTTCCTCCTAGTTAGGAGCTGCCTGTGTCTGGGCTCAGGCAGGGCTGCCCCAGGGTAGTCTCCCCCTCTGCAAGATGGGCCCTCTATACAGGGCCCTACTGGAAGAGAAATGGCTGCCCGGCCCTGGTAGCACCTGGCTGGTCTGGCCTGGGGGCCCTGCAGGGCCTTCCTCTTCCCGGCGCCTGTTCTCGGGGCCCAGCTCAGGGGTAAGTCCCAGAATAGCTCAGGGAGGAGTGACGGGACAGCTGGGGCCAACCGTCTGCTGCCAGTGGCCGGGAATGCCCATGACAGTGGGGCTGGCTGGTGGGGCTGTAACCCTTGCCTGGCTCTGGGCTGCTCCAGTTCAAAGGCCTGAGGCCGCTGGCTCTGGGTGTGGCCCACATGAGTCTGCAGCTACTTCTCTACTTGAAGCTTACTGGCTTCATGCTCTCCACCCTCCTCCAGGTGCAGCTATGGCTGGCAGGGGAGGTTCTGTGACGAGTGTGTCCCATATCCCGGCTGTGTGCACGGCAGCTGTGTGGAGCCCTGGCAGTGCAACTGTGAGACTAACTGGGGTGGCCTGCTGTGTGACAAAGGTAGCTCGGAGTGGCGGGCAGAGACTGGGCCTGAAGCTCAGCCATCAGAGGGAAGGTGGAGTGGGGGTGGGCCAGTTCCCTGAGCTCTGCTACTGCCACCAGACCTGAACTACTGTGGCAGCCACCACCCTTGCACCAATGGGGGCACGTGCATCAACGCTGAGCCTGACCAGTACCACTGTGCCTGCCCAGATGGCTACTCGGGCAGGAACTGCGAGCGGGGTATGTAGGGGCCACCCTGGGCTGCTAGGGGTTGGGGGCCCTGTCTCTGGTCTCCCTGTGCTGTGGGCAGCCTCTTCCTCAAGCCCCGGGGCTGGTGGGCTTGGGGAGGACCACTTGTGGAAAGGTGTGGACCTGCCCACTGCCTACCCCTTGCTCTGGTTTTATAGCCGAGCACGCCTGTGCCTCTAACCCGTGTGCCAACGGGGGATCTTGCCATGAGGTGCCGTCCGGGTTTGAATGCCACTGCCCGTCTGGCTGGAGTGGGCCCACCTGTGCACTTGGTGAGTGCCCCTGCATATACCTGGGCTTGGGGGGGGGTCAGTGCACACACATAGCTGTGGATATCATGACTAGGGGACGGGGGCATGAAGCCCAGCCACGCAGTCCTGCCTCCCTGTGTGGACCACATGGCCACCTCTCTCCCTTGCTCTGCAGACATTGACGAGTGTGCCTCGAACCCCTGTGCGGCTGGTGGCACCTGTGTGGACCAGGTGGATGGCTTTGAGTGTATCTGCCCGGAGCAGTGGGTGGGGGCCACCTGCCAGCTGGGTAAGGGTCCCCCAGGCCACATGTATTGCATGGGCTGTGTGCTGCGTGTGGGTGGCTGCTGCTGGGGCTGCTGGGGCTGCTGGGCTGCGGGTGCCAGGCACAAGGTGAGCAGGCAGCGGGGCCTGAGCCCCACGCACCCTTGTCTTGTCCACAGACGCCAATGAGTGTGAAGGGAGGCCGTGCCTTAACGCTTTTTCTTGCAAAAACCTGATTGGCGGCTATTACTGTGATTGCCTCCCGGGCTGGAAGGGCGCCAACTGCCACATCAGTCAGTACGGGTGGGCGGGCCGCAGGCGGGCAGGGCTGGGTGAGCCCAGGACCCCACCCTTGACCCACTCCTCTGCCCCCAGACATCAACGACTGTCATGGGCAGTGTCAGCACGGCGGCACCTGTAAGGTGAGATGAGGCCCAGGAGGAGGGCGTGGGGACCCAAGAGGCCATGGGGACCTCTGCATGGGACTCACCCTGCCCTCCTGTCCAGGACTTGGTGAACGGGTACCAGTGTGTGTGCTCACGAGGCTTTGGAGGTCGACACTGCGAACGGGAGCTAGATGAGTGTGCCAGCAGCCCCTGCCACAGCGGTGGCCTCTGTGAGGACCTTGCTGGCGGCTTCCGCTGTCACTGTCCCAAGGGATTCTCTGGACGGCTCTGTGAGGTGCGGCCTGTGGTCTGGCTGCCCTGCCCCAACCCACTGCCTCGGGAACTGTGAGGGCAGGCCTTCATCCCCTGCCCACAACAGGGGATGACCAGGAGATACTACGGGGGAGTTGTCCCCAGAGTCCTAGATATCTGGCTGGGCAGGCCTGAAGGTCAGCAGCCTCCTGGGGACTGGGCTGAGCCCTTCAGTTCTCTGGCTGCCTAGATGCTGGCTGTTCACACCCCTGGAGACTGGGGGCCAGGTGGCTCTGAGGGGCAGAGTATACGGGACATCCGAAAGAGGGCTGCAGGGCAGGGCTTAGGTGCCTGCTCTGTGGGGCCCAGGTAGGAGCAGGGTCTCCCGTGGTGGATAGCCCTACCTCCCTGTCCTTTGTACTCAGGGTGGGGGGTTCTCCTACCTAACAGGCCTCTTGGGGCCTATGGCAGGGTTCTGGTTTTGGGTCCAGGCAGCATGGCCATGGCTGACTCTGAGGGTAGCCTGCCCGTATGCGGGGCTCAGGAACTGGCCTTCCTGCTAGCAGGGGCACTGAGGCCAGATGTCATCCACAAGAGGTGGGGAAAGTTTGCTCTTGTGAAGGTGAGGGCAGGTGGCTGGCTTGGCGGCCTGCAGGTGTTTCTGTCCAGTTGACAGGGCCTGCACAGTCTCAGCGAGCAGGGGCTTCGGGCCCTGGCTCACATTGCCTGGCCCAGGGTGAGAGGCAGGTGTCAGGATGAACAGGAGACCAGCCTTGGGGTTCCCAGGGACCTGTCTTCATGTGGACCTAGAGGCCTGGCCTGTGTCTCTGTCCCTGCCTGGCCTCTCAGAGTCACCCTTGCCCTGCAGGTTGATGTGGACTTGTGTGAACCAAGCCCCTGCCGGAACGGTGCACGCTGCTACACCCTGGAGGGTGACTACTATTGCGCCTGCCCGGATGGCTTTGGCGGCAAGAACTGCTCTGTGCCCAGGAAGCTGTGCCCAGGCGGGGCCTGCAGAGGTGTGGGGTGCAGCCAGGGGGTGGACCAGATGGCCTGGGTGGGGCGGCCCTGACTCCTGCTGCTGTCTGTCATAGTGATCGACGGCTGTGGGTCTGAGGCAGGGCCCAGGGTGCCGGGCATGTCGCCCTCCGGAGTGTGTGGCCCCCACGGGCACTGCGTCAGCCAGCCCGGGGGCAACTTCTCCTGCATCTGTGACAGCGGCTTTACTGGCACCTACTGTCATGAGAGTGAGTGGCTGGGGAGGGGAGTGGGCGGGGTTTGCACCAGCCTGGGGATCCCGGCTCACACCCTCGCCCCACAGACATCGACGACTGTCTGGGCCAGCCCTGCCACAACGGGGGCACATGCATCGACGGGGTGGGCGCCTTCCGCTGCTTCTGCCCCAGCGGCTGGGAGGGCGAGCTCTGCGACACCAGTGAGTGTACTGGCACCTGTCCCCATGAGTCCCACTGACCCGAACCACCCCCAACTCATGTGCCCCAAGCCCCTCCAAGGTGGGGCAAACCCCAGCCTCCCACCCGTGCCTGGGGCCTGGTTGGTACCACCTGGGGCTCCTTTCCCATCCCCCCTCCATGGCCCAGCTCTGGTGCCTCCTTCCCAGAAGGCCCTCCTTGAGCGCCGGTGACCCCCTGCTGACCGGCGTCCTCACCCCCAGATCCCAACGACTGCCTTCCTGATCCCTGCCACAGCCGCGGCCGCTGCTACGACCTGGTCAATGACTTCTACTGTGCGTGTGATGATGGCTGGAAGGGCAAGACATGCCACTCACGTGAGTGCCCATGGGCCCCTGCCGCAGGGGGCTGCCCACCAGGACCCTGCCCCCACCCCCACCCCCTGGTCTGGGGCCTGCCTGCTGAGCACCGTGTGTATCTGCAGGCGAGTTCCAGTGTGACGCCTATACCTGCAGCAATGGCGGTACCTGTTACGACAGTGGCGACACCTTCCGCTGCGCCTGCCCCCCAGGCTGGAAGGGCAGCACCTGCACTGTGGGTGAGCAGCCCGCACCCACCCCTAGGGTCGGCCCCTCTGGTAGCCACACCCTGCCCTGGGTCTGTGGGCTGGGGCTTTCGTGCAGGGACTTCCTGCCCATGCTTTTGGTCTGTCTGCCCCGTCTGGTTGGGGTGTGGTGTGGACCCCCAGCCTCAGCCAGATGAGCAGCCCCTCCTTCTCCTACCATGCAGCCAAGAATAGCAGCTGCCTGCCCAACCCCTGTGTGAACGGGGGTACCTGCGTGGGCAGCGGAGACTCCTTCTCCTGCATTTGCCGGGATGGCTGGGAGGGCCGCACCTGCACTCACAGTGAGCCTCAGGGGCTGCAGGGTGGGGGTCATTTCACCTGGCTTCCCAGCCCTGAACCCAACTGTGCTCCATCTACCTAAGTCCATGTGAAGCCCCAGAACCAAGGGAAGGCTGCCTCCTGGCCCTCCCTGCTCACGGCAGACCCTCCCCAGTCTCCAGCCTCCACCATGACCACTAAGTGTCTGGCTCCCACTGAGGTGCAGTCCCTACTCCCAACTGCAGGTGCCCCCTGTACCTTCCTTGGTGGCCCTGCCCAAAACCTCCCCGCCCCTCCCCACCCCTCAGCCTGGCCAGACCATGCAGGTCTACCCACCCGTGAGTCTGGGTCCCAGGCCTGGCATAGGGGCTGGCAGGTGGCTGCTGTGCCCACCGCCTTCCTTCTCTCTCACATCCAGACACCAACGACTGCAACCCTCTGCCTTGGTGAGTGACCGGGTCAGCAACACGGTGGGGCTGCTGTGGGTAGGGGCTGACAGACGCCTCTGAAGCCCACATTCTTCTCCCCCACCCCCCACAGTTACAATGGTGGCATCTGTGTTGATGGTGTCAACTGGTTCCGTTGTGAGTGTGCGCCTGGCTTTGCGGGTCCAGACTGCCGCATCAGTGAGTGGCCTGTGGCATCTGGGAGGGCATCTGGGAGCCTCTCCAGCCCAGCCCTGGGGTCAGGAGTTGAGGGGCGTCACTGTTCACTGGCCCATGGCCAGGCAGCACAGTCCCATCTTCCAGCCTCTCTTCTGAGCCTCTTCTTGGGTCTCTGCTTCTGTGCCTGTTGGGCTCCTGAGTGTACCCTTCCCCTGCGAAGTGGGGGTGCTGCCCTGAGGGACCAGTCTAGGGCCAAGGGAGGAGGAGGATGGGGGCTATTGGCTGGTGTGTGGAGCCTGACAGGGGTCCTTCTGGGGCTGCAGGGCTGTGGCCCAGTGTCCCTCATCTCACGGCTTGTCACAGAGTGGATGGGGAAGGCAGTGACCAGGGTGGGCACCAGGCAGGTCTCCAGCTAGGTGGTCAGTGGCTACAGGAGCCCATGGGACCCTAAGCTGGCCAAGGCTGTCTCTCCTGGCCAGCCTGTGCTCCAGGTGCACCCGGTCCTGCCTGCCCCATGCCCACTCCTGCCATGTGTGGGGGCTGGGCTGGCCTCCCGCTACTGAGCCAGACCCACTCCCCACAGACATTGATGAGTGCCAGTCCTCGCCCTGTGCCTATGGGGCCACATGTGTGGACGAGATCAATGGCTATCGCTGTAGCTGCCCACCTGGCCGGGCCGGCCCTCGGTGCCAGGAAGGTAGGCTGGTGTGACTGCTGTAGGTGAGGCTGTGCTGAGCAGGGCCACTCCCCTCTGACCCTCAGGCCTCTGCTTCCCACAGTGATTGGGTTTGGAAGGTCCTGCTGGTCCCGGGGTGCCCCATTCCCGCATGGGAGCTCATGGGTGGAAGATTGCAATAGCTGCCACTGCCTGGACGGCCGCAGGGACTGCAGCAAGGTAAGGGCACCTGCTAGCCCCTGGCCCCTGACCCTGCAGTCAGTGTGTGCTGGGGTCGGGATGGGTGGGGAGCTGTGTCCACTCATTTCTGAGGGACATGTTGGCAGGAGGAGAGTAACTGGGCCCACTCTTGTGCGACTGGTGAAACCGAGGCACAGCCTAGGTCCCACCCAGCTCCGCCTGCTCCTGTGTTACTTTGGGCTGCCTCCCTGGATCCCTGGGCAGCAGGCGCATAGGGCTTGGAGCTCACTGACCCCATTGGCCTATCTGTCTTCCTGCGTGCTGCCTGCACTATCTCTCCCGTATGTACATGCTCAGGTGTGGTGTGGATGGGAGCCCTGCCTGCTGGCCGGCCAGCCCGATGCCCTGAGTGCCCAGTGCCCACCGGGGCAGAGGTGCCAGGAGAAGACCCAGGGCCAGTGTCTGCAGCCACCCTGTGAAGCCTGGGGGGAGTGTGGCCCTGAGGAGCCTCTGCCGCCTAGCACACCCTGCCTGCCGCGCTCTGGCCACCTGGACAACAACTGTGCGCGCCTCACACTGCACTTCAACCGAGACCAAGTGCCTCAGGTGAGTAGCAGCAGCAGAGGGGACGCTGCCTTTGTTTATTTTTTTGCAACAGTCTCACTTTGTTGCCCTTGGTATAGTGCCGTGGTGTCATAGCTCACAGCAACCTCAAACTCTTGGGCTTAAGGGATCCTCTTGCCTCAGCCTCCTGAGTAGCTGAGACTACAGGTGCCCCTCACAACCTCTGGCTGTTTTTTTGAGACAAGGTCTCGCTATTGATCTGGTTGGTCTCGAATCTGTGAGCTCAGGCAGTCTACCCACGTTGGCCTCCCAAGTACTGGGATTATAGGTGTGAGTTACTGCTCCCGGCCTGCTGCCTTTGTTTCTTGGTGACCTTCTTGGCTGTGGCTCAGCCTTGGGGGGCCATGGCTAACCAAGAAGGGTTGCTCTGGGCTGGGGAGAGTGACCATGTTGGATCAGACGAGAGGGCTTCTCAGGCCACATGTGCTAGGTGGGCTGGCAGAAGGCAGGGATGCCTGTCTGTGGCTCCTGCCTTGGGCCTAGGCCTGTGGCTCTGCAGGCAGATCTGCCCTGGCCAAGGCCCTACCCTTGTCCTCTGGGTGCCTGGAGCAGGTGGGACTCATCCCTGTGGTGCAGGGGCTTGGAACCAGGCACTGTTGCCTGCCCCTTCCCTCCAGTTTGCAGGTGGAGCCACTCCTGCCACGAGGACAGGGAGGGGGACTGTCACCCTGTCCTGGCTCTGGTCTGTGTCCTTGGGTGGGCGCAGGCTTGGGGGCCCCAGGTGGGCCAGGAGGGCATCCTACAGCCTAGCCTCAGGGGCCCAGTGAAGTTCTCTGCCCAGGGCACCACCGTGGGCGCCATCTGCTCTGGGATCCGCTCCCTGCCAGCCACAAGGGCTGTGGCCCGGGACCGCCTTCTTGTGCTGCTCTGTGACCGTGCATCCTCGGGAGCCAGCGCTGTGGAGGTGGCCGTGGTAAGTATGGGTTGGGGTGGGCAGCCTGTCACCCTGCTCTGCTGAGGCCCTGGGGAGTGACCCAGTGGTCACTGACTATCTGTGGGTACCTTTGTCAGGGCAGGAAGCAGAAGTGTGCCCTCAGGTTCTGTTCTGTCTGCTCATTTAAGGGAAAGGGCCAGAGCAGGTCGGGGAGCCCAGGAGGAGGGCTGTGGGGAGCATGGTGTTGGGGGTTGGCTGGGTAGGGTGCTGTGGAAGCAGGTCCAGGAAGAGCCAGGCTCAGGCTGCAGACTCCCTGGGGTTACAGTGATTGCCAGCAGGTGCTAACTTTCAGGGGCACTGTGGACCCTTGCTCAGCTCCTCTTCCCTCCGTGTCTGAAGCCGTGGAGGACAGGGCTCTGGGCAGGCCAGGTACTACGAGTTAGGGCAGAGGCAGCTCCTGGGAGAGGAGAGGCGCAGCTGGGCTGGGCCAGGTGGGTGGTGACAGAGTGCAGTTGGAGGGTCCCTGGGTGGGGGGAGGGACGATGAGACCCCTGGGGCTGTGCCTGGGGTGGAGCTGTGAACCCTTGGCCCTGTCGGGGACCTGGACTCAGGCAGTGGGGCTGCTATCAAGGGGTGGGTGCATTGGGCCCCCGGACCAGGCCAGCAGCAGGGCTTTTGGTGGCAGAGCCCAGCCTTCTGTGTCCCTAGTGGCAGTAGGTCTGGGTCGTCAGGCCAGTAGGTATCCTATGGGCAGCCCAGGCCCTGCATGGACTCTGGGAGTATCCCATGTGAACAGATGACTCTGGGCTGGCTGGGCCTGGGATGTCTGGGGAGACTGGGGAGGGAATATTCTGGAGAATGTCTTGAGTTGGCTTGAGAAGGGCGCCCCAGGCAGGGGGTCAGGTGACAGTGGGCACAGAGCAGCAGGGTAGTTATAGCATTATAGCATGTATGGCAGGAGCAGTGGTGGCACTGAGGCCGTGGCAGGGGTCAGGGCATCGGTGGCTCTCAGTGGTGGGGCAGCCATAGGGGACAGAAAAGGGAGAAGAGCATCAGTGGGGGTCACAGTGCCATCCCCTCAGGGCCATGCAGGTGCCCTGGGGTGGTGTTGGGTGGCAGTGCCTTGGGGCTGGGGGTGACCGCAGAGCAGTAGATAGGGCAGGGCCAGGAACCTGGAGCTGCCCATTGGAGAGGGCCCCAGGACCCTCCTCCTCCGATGAAGCCGTGGCTCCCTTGGACTGGGCCCCAGCTCTGTCCTCTGCCGCAGTCCTTCAGCCCAGTGCCAGACCTGCCCGACAGCAGCCTGATCCAGGATGCGGCCCACGCCATTGTGGCTGCCATCACCCAGCGGGGAAACAGCTCGTTACTCCTAGCAGTCACTGAGGTCAAGGTGGAGACGGTCGTTCTGGGCAGCTCTTCTTCAGGTGTGTGGGTTTAGGGTTGCAGATGCTGATTATGCTACCTGGGAAACAGCAGACCTGGTCCTGCCCCTGGGCCTCCTTCATAGCACTCACCCCCAGACCCACCATCTCAGCCCTATCCTGGGACCCCTTCCACAAGCCAGGAATCAAAAGGGTGTGGCCTGGCCACCTGGCCCTCAGCGTATCCCTGGGACTGTGTGTGTGGCTGATGCCAAGGTGACCTCACTGGCTCCTGCCCCCCAGGTCTGCTGGTGCCCGTGCTGTGTGGCACCTTCAGTGTGCTGTGGCTGACGTGTGTGGCCATTTGCGTGTGGTGGACCCGCAAGCGCAGGAAAGCACGGGAGCGGAGCCGGCTGCCACGGGAGGAAAGCGCCAACAACCAGTGGGCTCCGCTCAACCCCATCCGCAACCCCATAGAGCGGCCGGGGGGCCCGGGCAGTGCTGGGAGCCACAAGGATGTGCTCTACCAGTGCAAGGACTTCACACCTCCTCCTCGCAGGGCAGACGAGGCCCTCCCCGGGCCAGCAGGCCACCCTGGTGGCAGGGGGGATGAGGAGGACGAGGATCTGGGGCACAGTGAGGGGGACTCCCTGGAGGCAGAGAAATTCCTCCCACACAAGTTCACCAAAGACCCTGGTTACTCGCCAGGGAGGCCAGTGCACTGGGTCTCGGTCCCCAAAGTGGACAACCGCGCAGTCAGGAGCGTCCATGACACGTGCTACGCCAGCAAGGAATAGGACTCGGGAGCCCTCGCCGGGCACCACACACCTGCTGGACCTGGAGGCTGCGGCCGTGTGCATAGTTTCTTTATTTTGTGTAAAAAACACCAAAAACAAAAAAATGTTTATTTTCTACATTTCTTTAACCTTGTATAAATTATTCAATAACTGTCAGGCGGAAAACAAAGGAGTATTCTTGGATAGTCGCTATTTTTGTAAAGTTTTCGTGCATCGCACTTATGTGGCAGGAAAGAGCAAAGGGTGTCTGTGTTCTCACCAAATTGTATGTTTGTTACCAGAGGTCGTGCACTGTTTACAGAATCTTCCTTTTTATTCCTCACTTGGGTTTCTCTATGGCTCCAGGCCAAAGAGCTGGTGAGACCCGTGGCTGATGGCGTGGCCTGAGGCTGTCAGTGGGACCCGTGGCTGTAGGTGGGACCTGAGGTGGCCAGCCTAACCTGGTTACTGATGTGGCCATGGTCGCCGGCGTGGGCCATGGCTGTTGGCAGCTTCTGTGCTTGTCAGTGGGGCTTGAGGTCTTTGGCATGGCCTGAGCATCGCTCTCTCTGGCCAGTCCCGTGCAGCCTACTGTCCTCGCTCCCGCCCAGAGTGCCCGCTCCCAAGATCTGTCCACTGTGCTTTCAGAAGTGCCCTTCCCGACTGCGCAGTTCTCCCCTCCCGGGACGGCGGCAGTATTGAAGCTCGTGACAAGTGCCTTCACTCAGACTCTTCCCCGCAACTGTCAGCACTCACTGTGGGCATCAGTGCTGCCCACCTGCGGGTCCCGGCCACCCTCCTCATGAAAGTGCATTTTTATAAATATGTACATATTAAATGAATCACTCTGTATATTTGATTTAATAACTTAAACGTTTTTGGCCTCCCTTGTTCTTTGGGTGCTGTTCCTTTTTTATTTGGAGCTGGCTCCAGGGTAGAGCTGTACAGAGAAGGCTGTGGGCAGGTGGGGCATGCCCAGGGTGTTGGTGCGTGGCCATGGCAGCCATGAGGGGAGGTGGCCCTGCTGAGCCAGGACCCTGCGGGTGTCCCCAGCTGGTGGGGTCCTTCCTGGGAACGGGCAGGCAAGGGGAGTGTGGGTGCCTGCACCCAGCCCCTATGAGAGAGAACCAGCTAGAAGAGGCTTTAAGAAATAGTTTAGAATTTCTTATCGACAAAGGGCTGTGGAGTCTGTGAGGAATCAGCTGGTCGGCATCTGGGAGCAGGGAAATGGGAGGAAGCAAGCAGCCTGTCTTCTCACTGACTGAGCAAACTGGAGCTGGGTTTAGTGGCCTGAGAGCCAGGCATTGCTGCCCCCAGTCCTGTGAATGCAGGGGTCCACTAAGTGAGGAGCAAAGCCAAGAACCAAATCCGTGGGAAAAAAGGAAGCCTTTCTGGAAATGAGGTCTGTTTGTATACTTTGCTGGCTAAACTGACCTGCTGGCCACTGCAGCGGTCACTCTGGGCATCTGCCCTGTGGCTGCATCTGAGGTGACACTGTGAGTGCTGCTACCTCACCAGCAGGCTCCCCAGCTCTCACTTGGCTCCTCCCATCAGCTCTTAACACTGGGAGGCCAAAGGCATGTGTCCTCAAGCCAGGGGCAGGGGAATTAAGCTTTCCTGCCTTGTCCTTCCTCCTGACTTGTCCAAGAGGTTGGCCAATGAGTTCAGAGGAAATTCTGCTTTTGAGGAGTCCTGGGACACACCATGACTCGTATGGGCACAAACCCACATTCCCATCACCAGGTTGGCCACAAAAACCCCAGGCTTTTAGTTCCCTTTTAAATGGTATTTATCTAACTTGTGCCCCTTTGCAAACTGCCTTTGTGTCAGACCCCCATACACCCTATGAGTGATTTTTCAAGGTCACTGAGCAGACCACTGTCAGACAAAGCATGCACATGGGGAGACTTGGCCCTGTAGCCATGAGCCGTGAGACACAGGTACACTGGGATTCCTGGACATGGGTTAGAAAACAACGTTTACTTGCTGTGCTAAAAGAAGATAAGCTTGGTGGCCAGGTGTGGTGGCTCATGCCTGTAATCCTAGCACTCTGGGAGGCTGAGGCAGGTGGATAGCTTGAGCTTATGAGTTTGAGACCAGCCTGAGCAAAAAGTGAGACCCCATCTCTACTAAAAACAGAAAAAACTAAGGCAAGAGGATCGCTTGAATCCAAGAGTTGGAGGTGGTTATGAGTTATGATGCCATTCCACTCTATCCAGGGCAACAGCTTGAGAGCTGCTTGAGATTCTTTTTTTTTTTTTAATTGTTAGGGATTCATTGAGGGTACAAGAAACTAGATTACACTGAGTGCATTTGTTAGGTAAAGTCCCTCTTACAATTGTGTCTTGCCCCCAAAATGTGTGTCACACACCAAGACTCCCCCCCTTCCCTCTCTCTACTCTTTCTTTCCCCTACTCCCTCCTTCTTTCTCTCTCTGAAGAGCTTGAGACTCTTAAAAAAAAAAAAAAGGAAGAAAAGGAAGAAGATAGGCTTAGTAATGCTGACAGGTCAAACAGAAACGTTTTTCTTTGTTCATTTTTGTTTTTTGAGGCAGAGTCTCACTTTGTCACCCTCAGTAGAGTGCTATGGCATCACAGCTCACAGCAACTTCAAACTCTTGGGCTCAAACAATTTTCTTGCCTCAGCCTCCCAAGTAGCTGGGACTACTGGTGCCTGCCACAACGCTGAGCTATTTTTAGAGATGGGGTCTCACTCTTGGTCAGGCTGGTCTCGAACCTGTGAGCTCAGACAATCGACCCACCTCGGCCTCCCAGAGTGCTGGGATTACAGGCGTGAGCCACCACGCCCGGCTTCAAGCAGAAACCTTAACCCAGTAGACTTGAAAAAGCACAAAGCTGAACTAGGAAAGAGAAACTACAATCTCAACCTGAAAACTCAAGCAATTTAGCAGCCACATAGACACTGCTGAAGAGAGACTTGGTAAACTGGAAGATAGGTCAGAAGAAACGAACCCAGGGTGCAACCCTAAATGGTAAAAGATGGAAAATAGCGTCTGCAATTACATGAGGGGCCCATGCCAGATGGTCCTTGCAGTGGCAGGTGGGCTGGGCTGCTCTAGCCACTTTTGCAGAGGTGCCCCGTGGGTCTGCACCCGCTGGGCCCAGCCACCACCACCTCAGATCCAGAAAAATCCCCTGTAATCTCCAGGGAACTAGACTGGCCTCTGTGTGCAGAGTGTGCATGGGAGAGCTGAGGTCTCCACAGTGGCCTGCATGTGTGTACACGTGTGTAGACCTGCCCATACGTGTGTATGTGTGTGTGTGTGTTGTCCAGCATCCTGAGCCCACCTCTGGCTCTTCCTGGCCTGGTCAGGTGACCTTGTGCCCTGCTAGGGTAGGGACAGGACTATCTACACATACCACTGCTAGCTCCTGTTGATGGCCACATGGAAGAGGTGCAGGGACTGGCATGTCCACTCTCAACTGTAACCCCAGGGGAAGATGAGGCTTGTCTCCATCTCTGGTGCCACCACCCTGCCCTGGAGTGGTCATAAGGACCCACAGGGACTGGGACCCAGCACCCTGAAGCAGCCACCTCCACACCATAGAGCACAAGCACCCACCAGCTTAGTCCTGCCACACTGAGGCTAGAGGCCAGGGACCCAAGGCCACACCAACCCTGAAAAAGCCTCATTCCCTCCTGGGTGGCTGGGTGGGTCTTTACCACCCCTAGAGAGGGTTGCTTGGTCCAGCCTAGGAACACGCACTCACCAGCACCCTGGATGGCTGCTGCCCACGGCCCCACTGAGGTTGGTGCTGGGCTCCTAGGGCTGTGGGCAGCCCCCACACTGACCACTGAGCTGGGCCCTGGGCTACTCCTGTTTGCCCTCTGAGGCTGGCTGGCCAGGTTCCCACCATAGGCATACCCTGAGCACCACATTCCTGGGGCCTGCTGTGTCCTGCATCAGCCTGGAGCCCTGGGACCCTGGACTCAGCATGTCTCCCCACTGCCTCTGCTGTCTGCCCCATCTCTTGTTTCTCCTGGGGGATAGGGATGGGGGCTCTGGCCTGTGGGCTGGTGGGGAGAGCTCCACTGTCACTGGGGCACATGTTACCAGAGCAGAGCCTGTCCTACCCAGGGTCTGGTGGGTGGGGGCATTTGGGGGCACAAGGCTTAGGCGTGGAGCCAGCTGAGCTGGCCAGTGTGCTCCTGGCTCTGAGACCTGCTCCCAGCTGGGGGTTGGGGTGCCAAGTGGAACCACTAGGGTCTCTATGTCCCCTTGCTTGTGATCCAAATGCTGTGCAAGAGAGAAGGTTGGGTCAGGGCAACTGCAGGGGTCTTTAGGTGCACCCAGGGCCCACAGCAGAGACACAGGTGCAGAGGGAACTGTGGGGTTGCCCCCAGACACCAGGGTGGGCACAACAGCATAAAGACTGAGGCATAAAGACTGAGGCAGCCCTACACAGTGGGTGCTCACTCCATGGGCAGAAGATGTGGACGGCCCCACCACTATCTCATTGCTGTGGTTCAGGGGTGTGATTTGGGCACTGCGGCTGGGCAGGTCACGGTGCACACCTGAAAATGCCATCTCCTCTGTGTTGGAGCCCAGTCGCCCTCTGCCACCTTTTCTCAGCCCTGCAGATAAGGCAGCAACAGAACCCTACCCAGCCTGGACCAGGGCGCATATAACAACTGAGCAGCCTTATCCAGCCAGGACCCACCCAGCAGGTGGCCACTGTGGACAGCAGCAGCTCAGAGGCCAGGAAGCTGCATCGCCTGCCCGCTCCTGGCTACCTGGCTGCTTCTGTGGCACTTGGCTCCAGGGACCTTGCCAGCTGGTTCTGCTTGGAGACAGCTCTGACTGCTGTGTCTCCGAAGAAACCGGGCCCTGGGGAGCAGACAGGAGGTGCCAGGCAGGAGGCCGGGCCCCCGGCTGGCTGGCCCATTAACCCCTGCAAGCCGGGTGGCAGGCAGGTAATGTTGGCCTCACAGTAGCTACAGGCTTGACTCCAGCTGTCCTAAGACCATCTGGCTCACCCCTCATCAGACCCAGGACTTCCAGGGTTGGAGACCTGGAAGGGTCTTCCAGTGAGAGTACTGGATGCCAGGCCCTGGAAGAGACGTACCCTGTGGACTTCCTTATGCTTCTCTGGCCCTGGAGGACTGGGTGCCCTCACCACAGAGGCGGCTGGGACTCAGGTCCTAGAGATGGTCCCTAGGGTGGCTCTCTTGGGGAGGGGTGGCAGGCAGGAGGTCTGCAGCCTAGAGGGACCCAGCTGGTGACCAGTGGGCAGAGCAGCCCTGGGCCAAGAAGCAGGAGCATGAAGGAAGGGCCTGCCCTGGGCAGAAAGGAGCCGCAGAAAATTCCTGAGGGGCAGAGATGATGCTCCAGGAGGCTCCCTGGCCTGGCATGTGCTACTCCTGGGGTCACTGGTTCAGGTGTGACGTCTTGATGCTGGTGTGGATCCAGGAGGCTCCCTGCCTGGAATGTGCTGCTCCTGGGGTCGCTGGTTCAGGTGTGATGTCTTGATACTGGTGTGGAAATCCAGGAAATGCCAGGAAAGAGGCATTTGATTTGGTCTTTCCTGAGAAGCAGCAGCCTGGGTGGAGGGTGGCACTTTAAGAAGCACCAGGGAGGCACAGGGAGGACCCTGGGTTGTTTTTTGCTGGGACCAGTTCAGCAATTCCCTGTCCATCAATACCTTCTTAGGTGACCCAAGGGGACTTGAGCCAAGAGATTGGCAAGAGTGATGCTCATTCACCTCTGGACCAGGAGGAGATGGGCCAAGCAGGGCCCAGGTAATGAGGGACATCATCTCAGGAGGGAGGGACCTCTCCTTGAGCAGGGCCAGATGGTGTGGTGGGTCCTGTAGGGACAGCCCTCCAAGGGCTCCTAGGAGCAGTCCCCCACCCCTCAATCCTGGCCCACATCTGAACCCAAGCTTGGGGACATGTAAAGAATAACCTCACGTTCTTGGCCATGAAGCTGAAGTAGCCTTTACTGTCTCCTTCCAGGAGCCCTGTGGGGCTGGGCCTGTCCCCTCACTGTGCCTAGGGCCTGGGCAGCTGGATGGAGCTTCAGGGGAGTGGCCACAAGGTCAGCCATCAGAGACAATGTACAATATAGGGGCCTCCCAAGTTGGAACTGCCACAGCCCCTCTGACTCCATGTAGCAGGATGCAGGGCCTGGTGCCTGGACCTATGGGAGTACTTGGGATGCCTGAGTGGAGAGGTTGGGCACAGACCTTTGGCTGGCAGGAGGTCCAAGGGAGGAGAACAGGCAGCGGGGAGGGGTTGTTGGGGCATAAAAGAAGACTTCTCAGTCTTGGTGCCTGTAGCACAGTGGTTACAGCACCAGCCACATACACAGAGGCTGAGGGGTTTGAAACCAGCCCAGGCCAGCTAAATATCAGTGACAACTGCAACAACAACAACAACAAAAATATCCAGGCGTTGTGGCAGGCACTTGTAGTCCCAGCTACTTGGGAGGCTGAGGCAAGAGAATCGCTTAAGCCCAGGAGCTGGAGGTTGCTGTGAGCTGTGACACCACAGCCCTCTACCAAGGGTGACATAGTGAGACTCTGTCAAAAAAAAAAAGGGAAGACTTCTCTCTGAGCTGGGTAAAGACCCCAGACTGTGCCAGAAAGGGCTCCAGATTCCAGGCTGTGCTGGCGTTTGCTCAACCAGGCTGGCCTGGAGGAAGAAGACTTGGAAAAGAGAAAAACTTCCCAAGACTTTGGGGATGAGCTGACTTGATAAAGGAGGAAAGGAAGACTGAGTATGTTGCCTGGACAGGTGCTGGGGTGGAGTGAAGTGGCTGTGAAAGCACATTAGGATGGAACTTCCTTTTTGGAGTCACATCCTGGGTGGGAAGGAGGTGCAGATGCAGCTGGAGGGGAGGCAGAGGCTCCATGCGAGGCTCCTGGGGAGGCTCCCAGAGCTCTCTGTGTGAGCCTTTGCTTCAGTGCCTAGGACACCAGCGAGGAGGGTCCTGAAGCCAGGGTGTCCACAGCAGTTTGGCCACTGGCAGCAAAGAGCCACAGGCCAAAAAAAGCCTGTGCGTGGGGGACATGCCCCCAACTGCTGGGCTGTGGAGCCGGATAGTGTGCTGTTCACAGAGCGCACTGGAGCCCTGTCAGTATATTTGTGACATCCCTGATGTACTGCGACCCATGGCTTTTTTCTGTTTTTATTTTTATTTTTTAACTTCTTAAGTCTGTTAAAATTGTGGTAAGAAGTGTGTAATATTGGCTTGGCACCTGTAGCTCAGTAGCTAAGGCGCCAGCCACATACATCAAGGCTGGTGGGTTCAAACCTGGCCTAGGCCTGCTAAATAACAATGACGACTACAACAAAAAAAAAAGTCAGGTGTTGTGGTGGACACTTGTGGTCCCAGCTACTGGGAGGCTGAGGCAAGAGAATCACTTAAAACCAAGAGTTTGAGGTTGCCGTGAGCTGTGATGCCACAGCACTCTACTGAGGGCAACATAGTGAGACTCTGTCTAAAAACAACAACAACAACAACAACAAAAGAAAGTGCGTAATATTGCCATTCTAACCATTTTAAAGTATGTGGCTCAGTGACACTGAGTATGTTCATATTGTTGTGCAACCATCACGATTTACCTTTTTAAAAAATGTTCAATTATTGGGGTGGTGCCTGTGGCACCGGCCCCATATGCCGGAGGTGGCAGGTTTAAACACAGCCCCAGCCAAAAAA
>NW_003852678.1:480722-485362 GCF_000181295.1 Otolemur garnettii
AGCCACAGGTGCCTCCCTGCCTTAACCATTTTTATATGTACAATTTGATAGTGTGGAGTATATTTATGCTGTTGTGTGATGATGTGCAGAAAGTTTCATCTTGTAAATCTGAAACTGTGCATTAAACAAAAGCTCTCCACTCTCTCCTCCGTCCTGGTACTCTACTCCCACCTCTGTCCCCAGGGGTTGTACCACTTTGGCGGCCTGGTACAGTGGGATCCCGGTGCTTTGCCCTCTATGAGTGGTTTCTTCCCTCGCTCACATGATGTTTCCGAGGCTCGTGGTCCTGCTGCACACTCAGGACTGGCTTCCTTCTCTTGCTGTGTGCCCGTTGTCTGCCCGGGGGCACCGGCATCTTCACCTCTTACTATTGTGAATCATACCTCTATGAACTCAGGTGTATAGCCATCCCTCTGACAGCCGCCTTTCAATTCTTTTGAGTATAAACCCAGAAGTGGGGTTGTGGGATGGCGGGGTGATACTCCGTTGCTTTCCACAGTGGCTGCGCCATCACATTCCTGGCAGCAGTGTGCAAGCATCCCACTCTCTCCATGTCCCCTCTCCACCAACAGTTGTCATTTTTTTTTTTTTTGGCCATATTAATGTGCATGAGAAACCATCTCATTGTGGTTTTGATTTGTATTTCTTTAAGGATTAGTACTGTTGATCTGTGTTTTTTCAAAAGAGATCATGACAGCCTGTGTCACGCATCCACACGTATCTGAATGTAGTCTATGCATATACGTGACCTCATGTTGTGGAGAGAGAGTAATGGTGCCCAAGTGTCCATATAATGATCTGGTGCAGGGGTCAGGTGAGGTGAGGATGGGAGATTGGAAGGACAGCTGGGCCAGTGGGAAGAAAAGAAAGGCCACTCTGAAATAAATGTGACCAGGTGTGCATTTATGCACAGATAAGGAAATAACAGGAAAGTGTTCTCTACAGCATAAAACCACAAAATCGGGGTCCAAAGCACAGTCAAAAAAGAACACATGAGATTTGAAGGTGACTTACAGTAAACAGGAAACAGTGACTGTTTAAGAACAGTAGGTGTTCTTTGAAAGAAGTTAAAAAAGACCCAAGAAGATGGAAAGACAGTCCATGTTCATGGATTGGAAAACTTAATGTCACAGTATTAAAGGGGCAACACTACCCTAGTTGATCCACATACAGATTCAACATAATTCCCATCAAAATCCCAGATGGGTTTTTTCCCTTTGAAATTGAGAGGCAGGCCAGGTGTGTGGCTCACACCCGTAAATCCTAGCACTCTGGGAGGCTGAGGCGAGTGGCTTGCTTGAGCTCAGGAGTTCAAGACCAGCCTGAGCAAGAACAAGACCCCATCTCTACTAAAAATAGAAAAAATAGCTGGGCATTGTGGCTGGTGCCTGTATTCCCAGCTACTCAGGAAGCTGAGGCAACAGGATTGCTCAAGCCAGGAGTTTGAGGTTGCTGTGAGCTCTATGATGCTATGACTTTCTACCCTGGACGACAGAGTGAGACTGTGTCAAAAAAACAAAAACAAAAAAAGAAAAGAAAGAAAGGAAAAGAAAGAAAGAAATTAATTGACAGGCTGATTCTAAAATACCTATGGAATTGCATGGGACTCCAGACATCCAAAACAATGCTGAAAAAAGAGAACATAGGAGGACTCGCATTTCCTGACTTCAAAACTCGCTACCAAGCTATAGTAATCAAGATGGTGGGTGTGGCACAGGACAGGCATACAGATGACAGGGCAGAACAGAGCATCTAGAAATAAGCCCTCTCACTTATGGTCAATTGATTTCTGACAAGGGTGTCAGGGCAATTCATTGGGGGAAAATAGTCTTTTGAACAAATAATATTGGGGTGACTAGATATTCATGTGCAAGAGAATGAAGCTAGATCTCTACTACACACAAAATGGACTCAAAGTGGGTTATAGGCACAGATGCCAAAGAGGTGCTACAAACCACAAGAGGAAAACACTGGACTACATTTCTCCGCCTTTGATAAGCAATGGTTTCACAGATATGGCACCAAACGCATAAGCAACAAAATAGAAATATAGACACATGGGATTCATCAAAATTAAAAACTTTCATGCTTCAAGGACACCATTAAGAAAGTGAAAAGGCAAACCACAGAATGGGAGAAAATATTTGCAAGCTGTTATCTGACAAGAGACTTTTACTAGAATATACAAAGAACTCTTACAACTCAATAATGAAGAGACAAATAATCTGATTTAAAAATGAACAAAGGAGCTGATCTGACTTTTCCCCAAAGAAGTCATGCAGAGGGCAGCCACTCATGAAGGATGCTCACACCGTGAGCTGCAGTGACGCAGAGGTGCACCTGCCAGGGTGGCGGCAGGCAATGACAAGTGCAGCAGAGAAACAACCCCCAAATGTTGCTGCTGCGGATGTTAAATAGCACAGCCACTGTGGAGAACAGTCTGGCAGCTCCTCTAGCAGTGACCCCTGGAGTTACCACACGGCTCAGCAATCCCACTCCTAGGCATGTTCCCAGGAGAAGGGGAACATGTGTCCAAACAGCGTGTGTGTGTGAAAGAGAGAGAGAGTGTGTTAGGCCAACACTCCTCCCAGTTGGCGTGGAAACAGCCCAAACCAGCTGACGAATGGGGACACTCCACGTGGCCTATCTATGCAAAGCACAGAGTGTACCACAAAAAGAAACGACCTGCTGTCACGTGCCACAACATGATGAACTTTCGTGACATGATGGTGAGTTGAAGAAGCCAGTCACAGAAGGCTGAGACCTGTGTGAGAGGTCTGCAGGAGGCAGGTCCACAGGACAGAAGGAGACTGGCCGCTGCCAGGCCTAGGGAAAGGGGAAGCAGCCGAGACTGCGAATTGGGGGTGGGCTTGCTTATTGGGGGCTGTGTGCTGACACTGCTTGTGCAACTCTGTGAATGTACTAAAAACCACTGATTTTACCCCTTGGGTGAATTGTATGGCATGTAGGAGGTTTGACAATTAATTAAATTTGAGAACTCATCCTACAAAAGGTGCTACCTCCCTCACTGCTGAATATCACTGTGGGTCACCAGTGCCTAGTCTGCCCTTCAAAGCAGTTTTGGAACTCTGTTTCTGGAATGACCATCAGAATTGTCATATTACCCTTGATGTCCTGAATGTCATCAAGTGTCTTCCTTTCATTATTTCCTTTATCTTTGGGTAAAGAAAAAAGTAATTGGGCTCAGCACCCATAACACAGTGGTTATGGTGCCAGCCACATGCACTGAGGTTGGCGGGTTTGAGCCTGGCCTGGGGCCAGATGAACAACAATGACAACTGCAACAACAACAACAACAAAAAGCCTGGTATTATGGTGGGCATCTGTAGTCCCAGCTACTTGGAAGGCTGAGGCAAGAGAATCGCTTAAGACCAAGAGTTTGAGGTTGCTGTGAGCTGTGATGCCACAGCACTCTACCGAGGGTGACATAGTGAGACACTGTCTCAAAAAATAAAAATAAAAAAAGTAATTGAGGCCAGATTGGGTGAGTAAGGAGGGTGTTCAAATATATAGTTATTTGTTTACTGGCTGAAAACTCCCTCACAGACAGTGCTGTGTGAGCTGGTGCATTGTCATGATAAAAGAGCCATGAGTTGTTGGGTAATATTTCCAGTTAAGATTTTCCTGTTTCTGGTTGGGCGCCATGGCTCATGCCTGTAATCCTAGCACTCTGGGAGGCCAAGGTGGGTGGATTACTGGAGCTCATGAGTTCAAGACTAGCCTGAGCAAAAGGGAGACCCCATCTCTACTAAAAATAGAAAACTGAGGCAAGAGGATCCCTCAAGCCTGAGTTGGAGGTTGCTGTGAGCTATAACACCATGGCATTCTACCCAGGGCCACAGCTTGAGACTCTGTCTCAAAAAAAAAAAAAATAGATTTTCCTGTTTCTCTGTTGATGTTTACTTGATCTGCTAGGTGTCTCATAGTTAGCCAATGATTTTGATGCACAATGTTACCAATTTTTACAATGTTTTCATCAGTTTTGCTCATAAATGATCACCCTGACCTCTCCTCATCAGTGACTCCTTCTCTTCCCTCAGAAAAACGTTTAATCCATTTGTATACTGCCATTGTCTTCACGACCTTATCCCCATAAACTTAGACTAACATGTTCCTGATTCCACTTCCACTCTTGCTAAGTTTAACAAGAATTTTAACATTTGTTTGTTGTTCCAATTCAAGCTTCAACATTTTTGCGATGGCACACAAAAACACATAATAATGAACACCATTCAGCAAACGCTGCCACACAAACACAGCTGTGAGACCCTGACAGGCTGAGGTTATGAGCCCTGACCTCACGTTGGCAGCACAGAGCCCTCACAGAGCGGCTGCATGTGGCAGCTCACAGTGCTGCCAACACGAGCACATGGTGGCAAGTTCACGAACTTAATTGTCAGACCTTGTATTTGTAACTCAAAAAACTGCTACAGGCTTGGCACCTGTGGCTCAAGTGGCTAAGGCGCCAGCCACATACACCTAAGGTGGCGGGTTTGAATCCAGCCCAGGTCCACCAAAAACAATAATGCCGGCTGCAACCAAAAAATAGCCGGGCGTTGTGGCGGGCGCCTATGGTCCCAGCTACTTGGGAGGCTGAGGCAAGAGACTCGCTTGAGCCC
>NW_003852678.1:485800-487094 GCF_000181295.1 Otolemur garnettii
GCCACCCTCGGTATATGGGCCCTACTCGCTGAGCCATAGGCGCTGCCCTGCTCTTTTCATTTCTAAGAATAAACTTGTAATAGGTCTTAAAGAACCTAGACAAAAAGATGCATTTAAACACATAACATTTTTCCACTTATCTTTCATGTTCACTTTTGGAGGGACAGCAAGCAGGGGCATTTGGCAGAGATGCAGGCAGGGCAGGGCAGACTCTGTGAAGTCTCTGGTGTATGCTGCAGGGAAGCCCACAATAGCCCCCGTGGGCATGCCCCTGTGGTTTGTGTGGGGCCCTGACTCATTTGCAGGCCCTGTGTATTGCCCTGAGTGTTTACAGGAGGTGTGGCAAAGGCTATTGCTCCACAGATTTTTTTTTTAAAGTTTTTGGCTGGGGCCAGGTTTGAACCCACCACCTCCAGTATATGGGACAGGCGCCCTACTCCTTTGAGCCACAGGTGCCGCCCCGCTCCACAGATTTGGCTGTTTTCCTCACATTCTGCTGACAGAGGTGTGACCGGAGTTAATACATTTAGAATACAGGCTTAGAACTGAGAGTGGTAGCCTCAAGACTCCTCAGGTTCCAGACACGAAGATGCCCTTGGCACTTAACACTTGCACGATTCTGCTGTGAGCAGAAAGCTCGGTCCTCAGGGGCAGAGCATGTGTGTGTTTGTGGATAAATCACCATCACACACTCCTTTCTAAAACAGCTTTACTGGGATGTATTTGACACACACCAACCACATGTATGTAAGGCATGCAGCATCCACAAACCAGCGCAGAACGCGGGAGAGGACGTCACCATCACCCTGTCGGGGTCCTCCCCAGACAACCTCTAATCTGCTTTCTGCCGTGAGAAATGCATTTGCATTACCCTGAATTTTATGTAAGGGGACAGTGTGGTCTGACTTGGCTTCTTTACTCAGCACAGTCGTGTGGAGATCAGTCCTTATTGTACGAATCAAGAGTTTGTTCATTTTTATTACCAAGGGGTATACATCATATAGATGGACCACAATTAACTGTCCACCTTTTTACCAGACATTTAGATTGTTTTCAAGTTTTGCCTATTACAAAAAAAAGTCTATGAATGTTTGTATACAAATCTTTGTGAGACTATATATTGTTTATACTTCTCATGGGTGTATACTTAGGAGTATAATTATTGGGTCATGTGTTAATTCTACATCAAACTCGTCAATAAACTGCCAAACTGTTTTCCACTGGGAAACGATGGCCCATTTTACATTCCCCAGAGCCTGTGAGTATTCCAGTAGTTCCACGTCCTTACCAACTT
>NW_003852678.1:487553-489705 GCF_000181295.1 Otolemur garnettii
GAGCCGATGTGAACTATTTTAACAAACATTGAGTGATGGCTTCTTTGGTTTTAATTTGTATTTTTCTAACGTCTGATGAAATTAAGTGTCTACATTTTCCTCTCCCCCTCCCCTCCCCTCCTCTTCCCTCCTCTCTCCTTCCCTCTTCTCCCTCCTTCTCTCCCTTCCTCCTCTCCCCTCCCTTCCCCTCCTCTCCCCTCCCCTCCTCTCTCCTTCCCTCTTCTCCCCCCTCCTCTCCCTTCCTCCTCTCCTATCCCCTCCTCTCTTCTCCTCTTTATTTTCTTTTTTAAAGATTGGCACCTCCATGTTGCACAGGTGAGCCTCAAGGCAAGTCTCCCACCTCGGCCTCCTAGAGTGCTGGGATTACAGGAGTGAGCCACTTTTTTTGTTCTTTTAACAGAGTCTGCCAAACAGCAGTGGTCTTTAATTTAGATGAGAACCAGTTAAAATGTGTCTCTTATGGATCTTATGTTTTTGATGCTATAGTTAAGAAATCTTTTCTTGGCTGGGCATAGTGGCTCACGCCTGTTATCCTAGCACTCTGGGAGACCGAGCAAGTGGATTTCTTGAGCTCACAAGTCTGAGACCAGCCTGAGCAAGAGCAAAGACCCTGTCTCTAAAAAAAAACTAGTTGTGCCTTGTGGTGGGCACCTGTAGTTCCAGCTACAGGGAGGCTGAGGCAAGAGGACCTCTTGAGCCCAGGAGTTGGAGGTTGCTGTGAGCTGTGACACCAGGGTGGCAAAATGAGACTGTCTCAAAACAAACAAAAAATAAATCTTTTCCTAGCTCCCCAAGTTGCAAAAGTGTTCTCCCATTTTTTGTCTAGGAATTTTATAGTTTCTGGTTTTACTCTGAGGTCTATGACCCATTTTGCAGTAATTTTTGTTTATGATAAGAGGTATAGATTGAAAGTGGTCGGTTTTTCATGCACATGGGTACTCAATTTTTCCTGCACTATTTGTTCTATTTGTTAAAAGTCTACCCTTTCCCTTCTGAATCACCTTATACGTCATTAAAAATCAGTGGATCACTTCATCTATATTTGTCAATTGTTTTGATTACTGAAGTTTATTACAAGTCTTGAAATCAGGGTTTTGGTCATTTTTCCAAGTTGTTTTGGTCATTCTAGGTCCTTAATGTTTCTATATTATGAAATATTAAGAATTCTATATTAAGAAATAATAAGAGGCTGGGCACCTATAGCTCAAGCGGCCAGAGCGCCAGCCACATACACTGGAGCTGGTGGGTTTGAATCCAGCCTGGGCCTGCCAAACAACAATGACAATTGCAACCAAAAAATAGCTGAGCATTGTGGTGGGTGCCTATAGTCCCAGCTACTTGGGAGGATGAGGCAAGAGAATCGCTTAAGCCCAAGAGTTGGAGGTTGCTGTGAGCTGTGACACTGTGGCACTCTACCGAGGGTGACAGCTTGAGACTCTGTCTCAAAAAAAAAAAAAAAAAAAAAAAAAGAAAGAAAGAAAGAAAGAAAGGATAAAAATAATTTAGAATCATCTTGCCAATTTCTGCCCAAAGAAACTACTTGGATTTTGTTTGACTTTTTACTTTTTAGTTTTGAAATAATTATAAACTCACAAGAAGTTACACAAACTATACAGAGGTCTTGTGCACCCATCACCCTGCCTCCTCTGTGGTGGAATCATAGAGAACCATTGCGTTTTATTAAAACCAGGACTTCAGTTGGCAATACGATCACCTGGACACAGACCTCACTGGGGCTGACCAGCTCAGGCAGGCACCTGTTTGTGTGTGTTTTGTGTGTAGTTCTGCCATACTTTGTCACTGTGTACAGTCTCACAGCCACCACGACATAATTGGGACCACTGTCACAGCAAGAGAACGCCATGTGCTGCCCTTCCAGTCATCCCCTCCTGCCCTAGCGGCCAGCTCTGCTGCTTGTCATGTCAGAAACGTCACAGAAGTTGAACTGTACACTTGGGGCCTTTGCAGATTGGCGCGGTTCACTTTGCTCCATGTCTTTAATGTCCTGCAAGCTGCCGCATCTGCTGCCCACTCCTCCTCCTCTCTGGGTGGGGATTCCACTGTACAGCTGACGGGACTTTGACCACCCACCAGAGGACAGTGGTGCTGTTCCTGTTAAAGACTATTATAAATGAAGGTGCTACATGCACTG
>NW_003852678.1:489872-492640 GCF_000181295.1 Otolemur garnettii
TCAGACGTCCTGGTGTCTATGTGAATGCACGTTTTCATATCTGGGTTAAAGATCCAGGGTCACAGATGCTGGGTGGTGTGGTAAGTGCACGTTTGACTTTTTCTTTTAATTGATAAACCTTATTTTTGTAGTAGTTTTAGGTTTACAGTAACATTAGAAGAAAGTACAGCGTTCCACATAGCCCGGCACCACCCAAATGTGTTGCCTCCTCCCTGCCCCCATCAGAGTGCTACTTGGTCACACCGGACACGTCGCAGTCACCCGAGGTCTGGAGTTCACGTGAGGAGTCACTCGTGGTGTTGTGTTCTATGGGTCCGGATGAATATACAATGACATGTGTCCGCCATCACGATGTTCTGCAGAGTGGCCCAGTAGCTATACTCACCCTCAGTACTCCCAGAAAACACTGGCCCTTGGACTGTCCCCATTGTTTTTCTTTTCCAAAATGTCATAAGAGTTGTAGGTGCACCTGTTCAGCTTGGTGCTTTTCACTCAGTAACATGCATTTAAGGTTTCCCTCGCCTTTTCTCCGCTTGATCACTCATTTTAGCACTGAATAAAATCCCCCTGTCTAGAGTTATCACAGTGTGTTTATCTAGTCACCTGTTGAAGGACATCTTGGCTGCTCCCACATTTTGGCAATTATGAATGAAGCTGCCACAAATGTCCGTGTGCAGGTTTTTGTGTGGACACAAGTTTTCAACTCATTTGGATAAAGACCAGGCATGTGACTGCTGGGTCTCATGGTCAGAAGGTGTCCACAAGGCCAAGTGAGGTGGCTCACGCATGTAATTTCAGCACTTTGGGGCCCTGAGTTGGGAGGATGGCTTGAGGCCAGGAGTTCATGACTGGCCTTGGCAAAACAGCAAGACTCCATCTCTACAAAAAGAAAACTAGCTGGATGTAGTTGTGTGCACCTCTAGTCTCAGCTACTTGGGAGGCTGAGGCAGAAGCATTGCATGAGCCCAGAATTTGAGGTTGCAGTGAGTTGTGATGAGGCCACTGCACTCCAGTCTGGGTGACAGAGTGAGACCTGTTCTCAGAAAAAAGTATGTCCACAGTGGCTGTACCATTTCCCATTCCCACCAGCAATGAATAAGAACTCCACAACCTTTCCACAATCAGTGTTGTTAGTGGTGTGGATTTTGGCCATTGTCATAGTAGTGATATCCCTATGAAGTCACATACTAACGATGGTGACTTCTCACAGATGGTGGCTTCCCACAGGTGGAGACATCTCATGGGTGGAGGTAACACATGGGTGTTGGCATCTCACTGATGTAGCATCTTATGGGTTGTAGCATCTCACCAGTAGAGGCATCTCATGGGTGGAAGCATCTCACCAGTGGAGGCATCTCACCAGTGGTGGCATTTCACTGGTGGTGGCATCTTGCAGGTTGAGGCATCTCATGAGTGGAGACATCTCCCAGGTGGAGATATCTCACGGGGGGTAGCATCTCATGGGTGGTGGCATCTCACGGATGGAGGCATCCCATAGGTGGTGGTATTTCACAGGTGGTGGCTTCTCACGGGTAGCAACTTGCCTTTCTCTGATGACCTGAGACGTGGAACACCTTTGCAGATGCTACTTGCCATCCGTACATCTTCTGCAATGAGCTCTGTTCAGGGCTTTTGCCCAGTTTTTAAAACGGGTTGTTCATGTTCCTCTTGTTCTTTGTATGTTTTAGATAAAAGTTTTTTATCAAGTGTGTCTTTGCAAATATTTTATCCCAGACTCTGGCTTGTCTTCTCAGTCTCTTGACATTGTCTTTCACAGAGCAGAAATTTTTAATTTTAATGAAGGTGTTGTTTTCTTGGCATTTATACTGCTTCATCTTCTCTGAGCTTCCTGCACCTGTTTGGCATCTGACATTAATTTGGAAGAAAGAAATTCTTGGTTGCTGTTGCTTTAAATATTTCTTCTGTTTTGTTCTTTCTTTCCTTTCCTTCTGATATTCCATTACACATTGCTCTACCCTTGGTAGCTGTCCCCACACTTCTTAGATACTTGGTTCTGCTGGGGTTTGCTTCAGCCTTTTTTTCTCTTTGTGTTTTAGTTCTAGAGATTCCTCAAGCTCGGAGATTCTTGCTACTGCCACATGTGATGTACTCATGAGCCTATCCGAAGAATTCCTCACTTCTCTTACATTATGTTAACTGATGGAAGTGATGACATTCATAAATTTGCAAAGGAGAACTTTATTTCTCATAAAGAGCTTCAGCCTGTGGGTGGCCAGTCTGACAGGCTGGGAAGCAGAGCCTCCAGCCAAAAGCCAGAAACACGTGCTTTGAGAACAGACAATGTGAACAAGAATTTATGCTGAGTGGGTTGGCCAAATGTATATATTTAACAAGCTATAGGAGGAGTCATGAATATTTATGAAAGGAGAAACATGTACATTCACAATTTATGCCCCTTTATGTTCAAAAAACAGCAGGCCTCTGATGTCAAAAGATGAAGCAGGGACACATCTCTGCATGTGCCCTGCAGACTGGTTGAAACCGCTCTACTGCAGGTGACCTGGAGATTACACAGTTAGTCGTGGTGCTGAAATCATAAATGGGAGGAGGAGATCAAAGAAGAAAGCCTGGTATTTGTTACCAGGGAGGGGGTGTAAATGAGGTGAATCTGACCTCCCACCTGTCACGGCTGGGAACTCAGTTTCAAGGTTTCTCTGGTGTTCTCTTGGCTAAGAGGGAGTTTGTTTTAGGTGGTTGGGAAGCTTAGGATTTCAATTTAGTTCATAAGTATTTTTTTTTTTTTTTTT
>NW_003852678.1:494571-498036 GCF_000181295.1 Otolemur garnettii
ATGGCATCACAGCTCATAGCAACCTCCAACTCCTGGGCTCAAGCGAGTCTCCTGCCTCCGCCTCCCAAGTAGCTGGGACTACAGGCGCCAGCCACAACGCCTGGCTATTTTTTGGTTGCAGCCGTCATTGTTGTTTGGCGGGTCCGGGCTGGGGATTCAAACCCAACACCTTAGGTGTACGTGGCTGGCGCCTTAGCCAGTTGAGCTATAGGCGCCGAGCCTGGAGTGACAATTTCTAATCTAAGCTCCTTACATGCCCAAACAGCACGAAGAAACTGTCTGACTGATTTCCTGAGTGCTCACACCATTCCTGTGGGGATTTTGATTGGGACTGTGTTGAATATACAGATGAATTTGGATAGAATTGACATCTTAACAAACTGAGCCGTCTGACCCATGAACATGGCATACCTTTCCATTTACTTAGGTCTTTGTGAATTTGAGCAATGCTTTATCATTGTTGCTATTGTTTTTAATTTTAAAAATTAAGTTTTTTGGGGGGGGCACCTGTGGCTCAAAGGAGTAGGACACTGGCCCCATATGCCGGAGGTGGTGGGTTCAAACCCAGCCCCGGCCAAAAACTGGAGAAGAAAAAATAGCTGGTCTTTGTGGTGGGTGCCTGTAGTCCCAGTTACTTGGGAGGCAGAGGCAGGAGAATCACTTGAGCACAGGAGTTGGAGGTTGCTGTGAGCTGTGATGCCACAGTACTTTATCCAGGGCGACAGCTTGAAGTTCTGTCTCCAAAAAAAAATGAAGAAAAAAATTAACTTTTTGCCACTTGAAAAGTAACTCTTGTTCATTAGAGAGGATTTAGAAAAGACAGAAAAATACAGACACCAAAGGGGAAAATCCATAATCTCTCTACTAAGAAATAACCACAGATAATATTTTGAGATTTTTGTTTAGTTTTTTTTTCTGTCCTTTTATTCCATGTACATCTTGCTGTGGTAAAGTCACGTGATATACAGTTCCCTGTCACAGCTGTTCCCAGTGCACAGTCATGACCTACACTTTCCCATTTGAAAATCTGGCACAGCTTTCGCCAGATTTATTCTAAGAGTTTCAGATCATGTGGTGCCTTTGTAGGTGGTATTTTAAAAATTTTGATTTCCAGTCGTTTCTTAAAAGCATATAAAATACAGTTGATTTTTGTTTAATGATCTCGTATCCCACAACCTTTCTAAAATCCCTTATTTGTTCTTGTTTCTGCCTTTTAGGAAACTGACACAAGCTCGGTTAATGGGGGAGAAACTGGCCAAGTCACCCTCACCACAATCAGCAGCCAGGTTGCAGGACAAGCAGCATTTTGGACAGACGCTGCCAAACTGCATCCATAAAAGGCCACTGAGGTGTCCCCAACAGGTGCCTTCCCAACCCTTGGCCACTCTGGGTGGGCTGTGGGGGGTTCCAGGTGGAGTGACCAGTGGGGCCCTGGCAGGAGCCCTGCAGGCAACTCATCTAAGCATGAACAAATCAGCAAAGCGCCAGTGTGAGTTCCTAGCAGAAGGTATCCAGCATAGTCTGTAAAGGCCACTTTTTCGTGCTGTTGTCCAAATACAGGCACATGGGATTGTCTGATTGGTGTCTGATTGGTGGACTCCGCAGCTCCCCACCAGGGCAGGTGCATCCCTGCCCCCTCAGATGCCACCACCCACATTCTGCCCAGCCACTGTCACTTCCACCACTGGTACCGTTTTTCACTATTAGATTGAACAACATGAACTTGCTTTTTTTCACTTGTTATAGCCACTGTGTCAGCACTTTCACGTGGGTCAGCCTAATTGTTGAAATACAGCTGGGGCTCAGCACCAACTCTCTCAGGGTGGAACTTCCCTGCTCCTGGGGCCAAGCAGCCCCTAGGGCACAGAGAGCAGGGACCCTCCCCACACAGTATCCCATGACCAGGGCCATCCTGCTACTGGAGCACTGGGGGCAAGGAGGTCCAGCCAGGTCTGACCTTCCATGGTGTCCAGTTTGGCTTAGCCCTCCATCCCCTCCCCCCATCTTCCCCCTTTCCCCCACTTCTCTTTCTTTGAAAATGTTAAGGCCTTCCAATGCCTTTCCATCTTATTCAGAGGTAGAGCCCAGCCCCTGGAGGAGTCCTCCACAATGTGGCCCACCTCACCCCTACTCTCCTGGGCATGGCCCAAGGGCATTTCCACTTGCTACCTCCTTTCACCTTCAAGCCTCCTCTTATCTTCAGACACCCCTACTCCACCATACCAGTCTATGGGGTCAAGTTGGTCAAGTTTCCTCTGTGGGTCTCCCTTCCCCTCTCCAACCAAACGCCCAGCAGGGCCAGGGCCTGGTGGGTTCCCAGTGCCGTCTCCAGGTGCTCGTCAGCGCCCAGTGTGGCAGGCACACCCACAGATTCTTCTTGCACGAATGGATGAGCTGAGCACCAAACCTGCTTTAATAAAAGTTTGTTGTTATCGCTGTTTTGCTTGTGCCCTGAGGGTGCACACAGTGGAGTCCTCACACTGCTCCCCCGGAGTGTGCTGTGGCATTTCAGTACCAACTGCTATTTGCTTTTTGTAAACAAGCACTTGTGGGGGCTCTAATGCTGGGTACTCACACGTCTGAGGAAAGCATCACACCTGCAGTGCTGGGAAGGCCGTGTTCCTCCCTGAGGCAAAGTTGGAGTTTCTGTCTGTGTGGTCATGAGATTCATACCTATTGTCACCTCTGGCTGCTCAGCCCTTCACAGCTCTTTTCCTGTGTGCCACTGAGTCTGGAGGAAGGAGGAGCCACCCAGCCCCTCCCGGCAGCAGTGCAAGGCTGGGTGGGGTGCAGGGTGGGGTGCAATGTGGGGCTAGGCCATAGTCACCTCCCACAGGCTGGGATCTCTGGGCAACACCTCACCCACATTGCTGCTCCCAGTACAAATCTCTTTGCTAAAGACCTTCTGGGGACTGAGCTCCAAGGTGTGTCCCAGAAGATACCAGTCTGTGGCCTGTGGCTGCACCAACCAAAGTTGGCAGGTATGACACTGGTGGTGGCACAGCCAGGAGGTGGGGGGTCCCACTGTCATACTGGGCTCCATGAGGGCAGGGCAGGCACAGCTGGCCCTGGCTGGGGCAGAAGGGTATTGGCTGCTGTGTTCCAGGGGCTGGGGCTGTGCTGAGGCAGCAACTCCTGGGGACCTGGTGCTGGACGGAGACAGATGCTCATTTGATGGCACTCACTTGGCTGCACCGGCAGGTGGTACAGACCTCATTCTGACAGAAAATGACTGGCCTGTAACAGACCCTCACTGCAGGCTCAAACATGAAATGAGCATTTACTACAGCTCAGCAAAGGCTGCTGTGGACCTACCCTGGCCAGTCTTCTGAGCTTGCTGGAGGGCTTGTGCCCTGCAGGTCAGCTGAGGGCTGACTAGTTTAGGATGGTCTCACTCTCACATCTGGAAGGTGGTTGACTGTCCAGACTGGGCTTCTTCCCATGTGGCTCAGCGGGGGGGGGGGG
>NW_003852678.1:498118-523581 GCF_000181295.1 Otolemur garnettii
GGGAGGGAGGGAGGGGAGGGGGAAAGGAGGGAGGGGGGAGAGCGGGTGGGAGAGGTGGAGGGTGTGGGTCCGAGGAGGGCAAAGAACTGTGGCTATGCCTGTCATCCTTTAGCATAGGAGGGAAAGGTGACTATGAAGACCACGGATATAGTCTTACCAGATTATGGATGCCAAAGTTGCCATGGAGTGGGACTGAGAACATCGGTTGGGTTGGAAAGAATCTGATGAACTTTACCTCCTCATCTCCCTCCAGACTCCCTGGGGAACAAATGACACCACCACCACCACCCCCCACTGCGTGGACCAGTCTTCCTTTGCCTGGAATGCACAGGGTGCAGACTTTGACCTTGACAAAGGGAGGTATGGCCTCTGCCTCAGCTCCTGGGAGGTGAGCTGTAGGTCCTTGGAATGTCCTACCTGATAAGAGGGTCTATTTCTCTGGAAACCATGTCCCCCCCCCAGACAGTCCATACTAATAATGTGATTTATGGTGGGAGCCTTGTGTCACATAGTATCAGCTTGACCTCCAGAGGGGCTGGAGACTGATGTCAGGTGCTGGGGCAGTGGGCCATGGAGTCCCAGTGAAGACTTTGGACACCAAGGCTCAGGTGAGCTCCCCCGCTTGGCTGTATAACATGTGGATTGTCACACACCAATAACCTCCCAAAGGCCCCACCCACTAAGACCATCACCTTGGGTAAGGATTTCAACATAGGAATTTTTGGGGAATCAACCTTCTGACCATAGAAGCAAAGGTGGTCATCCAGGAAAGACAGACCAAGTCAAGTTCATCCATCATTGTTTCCTTGTCGGAGATTCTGAACTTGAGCTGGTTGCTCTACAGCAAGGAGGGGTCACTGGTTTGCTTGGCTGGACAGGTGAAGCCTGAACTCAGTGGCCTGTGCTGAGGTCAGGATGCCAGCACATGTGGGGCATGGTCAAGAAGGAATGGGAGGGCTCAGGGAGTGGGGTGCTGGGATGCCCTCCTGAGTGGCCATGTCCAAGCCTGGCATATGCTCCCCCTTTAGGGGGGGCTTAATCCCTTTCTCCTTGACTGGGGACCTGCTCCAGAGCCCAGCCTTGGGCAGCAGCTATATCATGGCATCTCTTCATGAGTTTAACAAATGCTTCACGATACTCACTGGGTGCCAGGCCTTGCCCCAGAGACTTGGCAGATACAACTCTCTTCACCAGCCCCAGCACTAGGCCAGGCCTGCACTGCTGTTATTATTAATGTTCCTGTTTGCAGGGAAGAGACCAAGGCTTCAACAGGCTGCCGAGGGCACACAGCTGGCAGGGTGTCCGCCCTCCTCTCTGTCCCTCCCCGCAGCCACAGCCTCTAGAAGAGGGGAGGCCTCAGGCTGCTGATCTTCCCTCAGTGTGGACTTCACACCTGAACGTCCTGAGAGGACAGAACAGTCATGGGACGCTGTACACACGTGTCTCCCCAGAGTACATAGCATTCTCAGGGGCCTGGGGTCTCTGCCCTCCTTCATGCTCCCTGCCCCACAAGGGTAGCCCCTTATGGCTTATCCCAGGCTCATCTGGGTCTGACAGGCTTGGCCCCTGTGGGTTCAGTATCTGCTCATCACATCCAGTACCATCCCTCCCCTGGCTTCCTAGTTGGGCTATGCTTTTTATTCTCACTTAGAAAGTTCAGCACTTCTGTGTGCTGGCACTACAAGTTAAGCTCCTGCCGCAGGTCCAGGTGTCAGGAGAAAATGACCCACCCTTGTCCTGTAGATTCACTAATCTTTCTGACCACCAGAGCTGTCCACCTGGGGATATGCCCACAGCAATGGGCATTTCAGGCTGTAGCTGTAGGTGGCCACTGCACAGGTGTGCTAAGGGATGGCTGAGTCCCATGCATGTGCCATGTCAACATTGGTATGACCTCCTGGGGAGGTCACCCAGCCAGACACAGGTCCCAATGCCCAGGTGAATGGGGCCCCCAGTAAGAATGAAAGTGCATGACCTCGGCGGCGCCTGTGGCTCAGTGGGTAGGGTGCCAGCCCATATACCTAGGGTGGCAGGTTCAAACCTGGCGCCCGCTGAACTGCAACAGAAAAAATAGCCGGGTGTTGTGGTGGGCGCCTGTAGTCCCAGCTACTCCATAGGCTGAGGCAAGAAAATCGTCTAAGCCCAGGAGTTGGAGGTTGTGGTGAGCTGTGACACTACAACACTCTACCAAGGGAGATAAAGTGAGACTCTGTCTCTGCAAAAAAAAAAAAAAAAAAAAAAGAAAAGAAAGTTCGTGACCTCACTTGTACCTGAGCTGGTGGAACAGGTTGCTGCATCTGTGTCTGTATATATAGTATCATTTGCTATGAGAGATTTTTAATTCTTACATGGCTAAATCTATCACTTTTTCCATTATGTATGCTGCAAATATATGTCTGAATTCCAACTTAGCGGCAATGCTTCCTGCTGCACGGATGTCCAATGTGCCGGGGCGGATGTCATTAAGAGCTGCTTTCCAGTGTGCTGTGAGTCTGCTGGTCAGCAGTCTGACACTTTGATGTAGTCACGGATGTCTTTCTTTGTGGTGCCCCTGGGCTTTGGGGCATTTGGGAGCACCATAGATAATGGGACCTTTTTCTACCCACCTCACCTCCCATCATGTGTGGATCGAGTGCAACCCAGCCAGACTGGTGGGTATGGAGACCTGGTCCAGCCCTGATTGGCACTGGGTGGAGGGTATGTGTTGGGCAAGAGTCCCCACAGGCTCCCTGGGATGTGCCATCTGTCCAGTCAACATCCCCAGGGTCTCATCCCTAGCTCTCACATCTGGGACACCCACTTTGCTGTCACTGCTCTTGGCTAAGGTTGGGTGGTCCTGAAGCCAAGCATGGGGCATGTTCTGGTTTCCTCAACTTGATTGTGGCAGGAATGGCAGCGACCTTGGGAGGTGCATCAGTGGTCATTTTGCTGGGTAACAAATCACCCCAAAGGACAGTGACCATGCGTTTAGCTCATGACGATTCCATGGTTGACAATTTGGACTGGGCACAGCTGGGTGGTTCTTTGGCTGGTCCTGGCTGTAGTCATGCACGCATTGCCAGCTGCTGGCTCTGTAGGGAGCTGGCAGGTCTGCTGGGGCCTGGCGGGGCCATGGCACCTCACCTCCTCCCCAGTCTGGAAACTGCACAGGCTCGTTCTTGTAGCGCCAGCCCCCCAAGAGCGTCAGAGAAGACGTTACACAGCTTCACTCTAAACACAACCTTTGGCTAAAGTGAGGCCCAGGCCAGTTCCCAGGCAGAGGGTAGTGAAATTGACTGGCCTCTTGTCCGGAGCTGCTGTGCAGGGGCACGATTGTCCATGGTCTGCCACAGAAGGAAGGACGACCCGGCAGTGCAGTAGTGAGAACCCGCTTGAGCTCAGCCAAGACGTTTTCCTGTTCTCACAGTGTTCCTGACTCCCTCCCTTTCTGCCTTTACTCAATCCCTTCCTACCCAGGATGGCTAGGACAGTGTTTTTACCCACAATTGAGTGCTGAGTGTTTAGTACAGAAATAATTGCAGACAACAGACCTTCAGGGTGAGATTCTGGAGTGGGCTCTGTGACCTGGTGGGGCTTGGAGGTATGTGGATAATGGGACATTTGGAGGGAGGGGGCACACAGTGGGGCAGTGGCTGCTTAGTACCCCACCCTCCCCCGAATGAAGTGGATCCGGGGACAGCTTGATTCAGAGGACACGTGGAGCACGAGGACCCAGCGCTGGCTGCTCTGAACTGCGCTGGCAAGGAAATAAAAGGACACAGTTGGGATTTAAAACTCTGAGCCCAAGGCATGGTCGGAGAGCAAGAGTGTCCCTATAATCACTAAGAGAACTTTCATCTCTCACGGCTGCTGAGTTGTGGTGCCCACAAATCAGACCCAAGGTGTTAATGGAAGCTCTGCCAAGGGACGACAGGGATTGAATGTGTGTCCTCCCCAGGTTGCTCCAGTGGAGGACACTGGTGGGGAAAGGGTCAGACCCCAGAATTGGGAGGGATAGCAGTAATCTGCAGTGCCTCTTCCCCATTCCATGCGTCTGGTCCTGCCTTGTGTGAAGACCTGGCTGTGACCTCACCTGATGTGGTTACTTTGCAAGCAGCTGCCAGTTCCCACCAGTTCCCCCTCTTCCAAACCTGCAATTAGAATCAGTTCCCAGCATGTCCTGGGGAGGGGGGAATACGTACAAACCTAATTTGGGAAAAGAAGGCTTACACATCAAAAGCTTAGCGATATTTGTCATTTATATAGTTAGAAGATGGGGGTGTGTGCGTGGATGACTTCTGCAGGCACTGGACCAGGGCAGGAAGAATACCGGGTAGATGGGGCTGAGCCTGTGGAGCTGTATGCCTTTCCAAGACTTTCTGGATTCAATATTTTTAGCTCAAGAAACTGGAAGTGTTTCTAACTTTTTCTTGGTTTGGCAACTGAAACCTGAACTCAGTGATTCCCCTCCACAAGCTGAGGGTGAGACAGGGACGGTTTCCCCCTCCACAGCTGAGGGTGAGATGGGGACGGCTTCCCCTCCACAAGCTGAGACTGATGGAGATGGAGATGGGGACAGCTTCCCCTCTACAAGCTGAGACTGAGATGGGGACGGCTTCCCCTCCACAAGCTGAGACTGAGATGGGGACGGCTTCCCCTCCACAAGCTGAGACTGAGATGGGGACGGCTTCCCCTCCACAAGCTGAGACTGATGGAGATAGAGATGGGGATGGCTTCCCCTCCACAAGCTGAGACTGGGAGACAGGGATGGTTTCCCCTCCACAAGGCTCACCTGAGACGGGACGGCTCTAGTGACACAGTGGAAGCACTGCAGTAAACAGAGGCCTGCTGCTCTCCTGACTCTGCACCAGGAGCCCTCAGGAAGGTGGGTATGAATATGGGAGCTGCTGGCATTGAAATGGGCTCCCCCACTGCCTGTGGATGATGGGCAAAGTCTTTCTAAAGGATCAGATCGTAACGATAAAAGCAATAATGTAGGGCACCTAGCTCAGTGGTTAGGGTGCCGGCCACATGCACCAGGGCTAGTGGGTTTGAACCTGGCCAGGGCCTGCTAAACAACGACAACAATAACCCCAAAAATAGTCTGGCATTGTGGTGGGTGCCTGTAGTCCCAGGTAACTGGGAGACTGAGGCAAGAGAATTGCTTAAGCCTATGAGTTAGGTTGCTGTGAGCCATAGCACTCTACTGAGGGTGATATAATGAGACTCTGTCTCAAAACAAACAAACAAACAAAAATGAAAAAATAAATGGATTTGAAAACCAAAATATGCCCTGAGACAGTATCTAACCCCAGTGAGAATAGTTCACACCACAGAGTCCAAAAGCTGCAGAAACGGGGGTGGATGTGGAGAGAGGGGAACACTTACACTGCTGGTGGGACTGTAAACTAATACAGCTTCTTCGTGAAGAAGTATGAAGAATCCTCACAGAACCCAAATTAGACCTCCATTTGATCCCACGATCTTGTCACTAAGCATCTACCCAGAAGAAAACAAATTATTTTATCATAAGGACATTGGTACTAGATTGTTTATCTCAGGTCAATTTACAAACGCCAAAATGTGGAAACAACTTAAATGCCCACCAGCCCATGAGTGGATTAACAAACTTTGGTATATGTATACTATGGAGTACTATTCAGCCACAAAAAGAATGAGACTTCGCATCTTTTGTATTAACCTGGATGGAGTTGAAGCACATTCTTTTTAGTAAAGTATCACAAGAATGGAAAAGCAAGTATCCAATGTTTATTCAATACTGATAAGAAGCCAGTATATGATTTAATTCATGCCCACATGAGAGAAAAACATAATTCAATTCAAGTTGGTGGTGAGGGGGATTGATGTGCTCCCACCTAATGGGCACAATGTTAGGGTATGCAGCACACTTCCCAGGTGTGAGATACAACTATAAGAGGGATTTACCTAACAAATGCAAACATTGTAACCTAATTGTACCCTCACATTAATCTGAAATTTTAAAAAAAGAAAAGAAAACCAAAAGATTGTAAGAACTAATAAATAAACCTAACAGCTAATTCTTTGGGGACAAAATAAAAATAAAATAGAAAGACAATCAGAAAACCTCACCAAGGCTCACGAGTTTGAGACCAGCCTGAGCAAGGGTGAGACCCCATCCCTAAAAAGTAGCCAGGTGTTGTGGCGGGCACCTACAGTCCCAACGACTTGGGAGACTGGGGCAAGAATATCCTTTGAGCCCAAGACTTTGAGGTTGCTGTGAACTATAACACCACAGCACTCTATCAGGGGCAAGAAAGTGAGAAACTCTGTTTCAAAAAAAAAAAGAAAACCCCATCAAGGAAAGAAGAGCATTAAAGTATATAAAAGAAGAGAATTATCATAGATACAGAAAATAAATTAATTATAAGAGAATACTTTGGCTTGGCACCTATAGCTCAACCGGCTAAGGCGCCAGCCAAGTACACCTAAGGTGGCGGGTTTGAATCCCCAGCCCGGACCCGCCAAACAACAATGATGGCTGCAACCAAAAAATAGCCGGGCGTTGTGGCGGGCGCCTGTGGTCCCAGCTACTTGGGAGGCGGAGGCAGGAGACTCGCTTGAGCCCAGGAGTTGGAGGTTGCTGTGAGTTGTAAAGCCACGGCACTCTACCCAGGGGGACAGCTTGAGGCTCTGTCTCAAAAAAAAAAAAAAAAAAGAGAATACTTTGAAGAACACAAAGCAAATAAATAAAGGCTGGCTAAAACATGTTTTTTCTAAGAAACCTTACAATTGTATTACCACAGATTCCTGAAGGGACTTAAAATGTAAGCACTTCAAATAATGCTGACGGTTTTTCGGCAAACCGTCCCTGCAAACTCATCAGGCACAACAAATTAATAATACTGTACATTTTAAGGAAAAGTTAGCTAATACTAATAGTGTTCCAGAATAGAAGGAAAGTCTCCTATTTTAAATATTCTTGAGTAATAGTGATAACCAAACTAAAAAATGTAGCATAATAATATAAAATTATAAAGCAATTAATATCAATGCAAAAATATTAAGCAAAATATTAGTAAATGCAATCAAGTAGTACATTAAAAAAAATCACTTTGGCTAGGTGAGGTGGCTCATGACTATAATCCCAGCACTCTGGGAGGCCTAGGTGGGAGGATCCCTTGACTTCAGGAGTTAGAGACCAGCTTGAGCAAGAGCCAGACCTCATCTCTACTAAAAATAGAAAAACTATCCAGGCATTGTGGCAGGCACCTGTAGTCCCAGCTACTCAGGAGGCTGAGGCAGGAGGATTGCCTGAGCCCAAGAGTTTGAAGTTGCTGTGAGCTGTGACGCCATAGCACTCTACCCAGGGTGACAAAGTAAGACTCTGCCTCAAAAAATAAAAAAAAATCTCACTCTGAAACCAAGTGAGGTTTACTTATAGAATGCAAGGATGATTCATTAACACAGAATACTTTAATATAATTCATCATACCACAAATCAGAAGAGAACAGTTATTAACATTTCCTTAGATGTTTGAGGAGGCACTTGATAAAGTCCTCAGTGTATCCCATCAGGTGACACACAGTTCCTCCTGTCACAGGTGGTCTCTACTTTGACCACTTACTGGGCTGTGATGTTGTTCTTTCCCCTCTGTAATTACTAAGAATGTCGTGGCAAGTATTTTGAGACTATGTAAATATTCTTGTCCTCATAAATCATATAATTAAAAAGTATCAGCATGGATTCATAAATTTTTATTCAATGCATTCTAATTATAGCTTTTATTATTCATTTTACAGCTCAAATCATCTCAGAACTGGAAACTGGAAGTCCCTTCAGGCTGGCTCCTCTGTCCTTTTGACATGGAGCACGCCTGTGCTCTCTTATAAACAAGGCCTTCCAGGCTCACCTTGCACTTTCCCTGACGTCTCCGAGGATGCCCAGTTCCTTTCCAGGGAGGATGGCATTTCCAGTGTGGATCTTAGTGTCTGATTCAATGAGGTTTGGCTGACACATGTATATGGTCTGGTATATAAGATGTTTCCTTTACCCTGGAAAATTACTTTGCCTCCTTGAAGATTATTGCTAACCACATAGGCAACCCCTGTTCTGATTTCTCTTGTCACAGATTCATTGTGCCAGTAAATGTATGGTTCTATTCAAGAGAAGAATTCGTTTTTTCTTCATTCAAAGAGAATCACAGAGTCTGTATATTTTTCTGGTAGTTTTTACTCAATCCAAGTTTTTTGAGATTCATCCACTTTGTTCATATAAGCCAAGAAAAAGAAAAGAATAAAGATAGGGTAAACATGGGCCCCACCTCACATGTATTCCTCCTTCTCTCAAAGGCCAAGTCCTGTCCTGCTGCCAGATGTCCAATTCCGGTAAATAATCACCTTATTAATTTTACCCAACCTTATGGTCATGCATGGGGGAAGGTCAGTGTCATGGCCAGAACCAGCATGCATTCTACTTGGGAGGCTGAGGAAGGAGGACTGCTTGAGCCCAAGAGTTTGAGGTTGCTGTGAGCTATGATGATGCCATGGCACTCTAGCCTGGGCAGCAGAGTAAGACTCTGTCTCAAAAAAAAAAAAAAAATGGAAAAGGGAAAGAAATGAGGTATAAAACTGCAAAGGAAGTAATGTAACTTTCTGCAAACAGTTCGATTAAATCCCTGGAAAATCCAAGGGGATCAATTTACATTCTATTGCAAACAATATTTCAGTTGTAGGCTAGGATCAAAGTAATAATCATTAGCCTCCATCTACACAAAACCTGACTTGTTAGCAGGAAGGTTAATAGGAAAAAGATCCCATTACCATAACACTGAAAAGTTACAAAACACAGAACAAAGCCTAACAAGAAATGAGTAAAATCCAAAGCAAGAAAACATTAAAATGCCACTGAGGGTTAGAGGGAGATAGGAATGGATGAAAACTTGCTGTAGTCCTTAAATGTAACAAAGAAGACAGTATCATGTGTGTGCAATGAGGTACATGGCAGGCTGATCCCTTATAGCTTTGATTATAACAGCAGAAAACTGGAAGCTACTCAAAGGGCAAGAAGCTGGTGGAAGGTCAGTGTCACAGCCAGAACCAGCAGGCTCTCTTGAACCAGCACCCGTGGCCAGGCACCGGCAGGGACAGGCTCACGGACGGATAGTTCAGTGAAAAAGTTAGGGCGTTAGGGGACAGTCCTCAAGCACGTGTAAAGAGCACATGTCTGGTTTATGTGTGTTAGAAATGTTTTAGATTTAAGGAAAAGAAAAGCCAGCTTAGTGTGAGGTCAGCAACTAGGCGTTTATTTTTCCCCCCCGTGAAGTACAGATGTGGTTCCATCGGACGCCACAGCCCCACGGTGCCTTCCCAGGCTTTCTCTCCCTGGCCTCTCCCAGACACAGGTTGGCACTTCCCTCAGCCTTGCTGCCTCGTCTCCAAAATCATGGCAATGCATTGTTCCAGTCAAGAAAATGGGAAATCCTCAAGGCATAGAGATTGAAAAGAGAAGGAGAAAGAGCAAAAGGATGATCCCAGCCACAGAGGGCCACGTTTTATGGCAAAAACAAATTCTTTCTCAACACCTCCCAGCAGGTGTGGCTTGTACCTCGCTGGCCAGAACAGAGCCATGTAGCTGCCCCATTTTAAGAAATAAAAAAGCAGGCTCGGCACCCACAGCACAGTGGTTATGGCATCAGCCACATACACCGAAGTTGGTGGGTTTGAACCCAGCCCAGGCCAGCTAAACAACAACGACAACTAAAACAACAATAACAAAATAGCCGAATGTTGTGGTGGGCACTTGTAGTCCCAGCTACTTGGGAGGCTGAGGCAAGAGAATCGCTTAAGCCCAAGAGTTGGAGGTTGCTGTGAGTGGTGACGCCACAACACTCTCCTGAGTGAAACATAGTGAGACTCTGTCTCAAAAAAAAAGAAAGAAAGAAAGAAAGAAAAAACAACTTAATATAGGACAAAAGGGAGGAAAGACCACAGCCATAAGAGCATTGTTTAAGTGTGGAGACATATTTTAAAAGCATACACCACCAAGGGCAGTGGTGGTGCCTGCAGTCCCAGATACTTGGGGGGAGGCTGCGGTAGGAGGACTGCTTGAGCCCAGGAGTCTGAGGCTGCAGTGAGCTATAATGAGGCCACTGTACTCTACCTAGAGTGAAAGAGTGACACCTTGTCTCAAAAAAAATTAATTATATATACCAATAAATTTGAAAACCTAGCAAAATGCATAGAATGGTAGAAAATTAAAAAATACTGAATTTGGGAAAATACTGAAATTGGAGCAAAAAAAAAAAATCCCACAAGAATTTAATAATTATTAAATTGAGCAATCAGCTTGGCACCCATAGCACAGTGGTTACTCTGTAAGCCACATTCACCAAGGCTGGTGGGTTCAAACCAGACCAGGCCAGCTAAATGACAACTGCAACAAAAAATAGTTTAGTGTTGTGGTGGGCGCCCATAGTCCCAGCTACTTGGGAAGCTGAGGCAAGAGAATCGCTTAAGCCCAAGAATTTGAGGTCGCTGTGAGCTGTGACGCCATAGCACTCTATTCAGGGCAACACAGTGTGACTCTGTCTCAAAAAAATAATCAATCAATCAATTAAATTCAACTAATAATCATCAAATTAAACTAATTCAATCAAACTAGTAACCAAATCCTCTCCCACCACATGCCCGAGCACACACTTCCCAAGCTCCCAGCCCTGTAGGAGGTGCAGGCTGCACAGACCAAACCCATGGTTACCAACCCAATCCATATGATATGTATAAGTTGTACCAGGAAATGAGGGAAAGTGGTCCAGCCCACTATGGAGCTGATACAGAACTAGAAAAGGGAACATAAGTAAACTCTAAACTGGTTTCACTTATAGGCATAAGTTTTTTAAAATATTGAAGAATCTGCTAACTGAAATTCTTAGACTGAAACTAAAATGATACAGTCACGTGACATTTTTCTGAGCAGCATCAAGAGCACTCAAATCAGGGCAGCACCTGTGGCTCAAAGGAGTAGGGCACTAGCCCCATATACAGGAGGTGGCGGGTTCAAACCTGGCCCCGGCCAAAAACTGCAAAAAAAAAAAAAAAAAGAAAAGAAAAAAGCGCTCAAATAAAAAATGTGAATACATATATTAAACAGGTTCACAAAGAAAAGAAAAATAATCATTATATTGATACAAAATGAAGAATTTGATAAAATTTAATATATATGCATGATTTAAAAAAATTTAAAAGTAGGGTGGCACCTGTAGCTCAGTGGTAGGGTGCCAGCCACATACACTGAGGCTCAAGGGTCTGAGTCCAGCCTAGGCCAGCTAAAACAACAATGACAACTGCAACAACAAACAGCCGGGTTTTCTGGTGGGCACCTATAGTCCTAGCTACCCTCAGGAGGCTGAGGCAAGAGAATCGCTTGAGCCCAAGAGTTGGAGGTTGCTGTGAGCTGTGATGCCATGGCACTCTACCCAGGGCAATAGCTGGAGACTCTGTCTCAAAAAAAAAAAAAAAGGCCCGGCGCCTGTGGCTCAAGCGGCTAAGGCGCCAGCCACATACACCTAAGGTGGCGGGTTTGAATCCCCAGCCCGGGCCCGCCAAACAACAATGATGGCTGCAACCAAAAAATGGCCAGGCATTGTGGCGGGTGCCTATAGTCCCAGCTACTTGGGAGGCTGAGGCAGGAGACTCGCTTGAGCCCAGGAGTTGGAGGTTGCTGTGAGCGTAATGCCATGGCACTCTACCCAGGGGGATAGCTTGAGGTTCCGTCTCAAAAAAAAAAAAAAAAATTTTTTTTAAAGCAGAAAATGAAAACTAGAGGGAATTTTCCAAACTTGTTAAGGACAATCTCCCTCGCAGCTATGGCCAGATGACAAGGCCATGCCCATGAGCTTGCCTCACAGCTGGGAAAACATGGGGGTACTTGCTCCCACCCTTACTGGAGATCCTAGCCATTGCAACAAGACAAGAAAAAAAAAATCAGCAGTTTAGGAGCTGGAGGAAAGGGGACAAAATTGTGTTATCATATCTTTTAAGGTAATGTGATAATTTAAACTGAAATACCAAAATAATCAACAGTGTAATTACTGGTACTACAATGATCAGACTTCAACAAGGCAGATGGATAAAATGAGGTCCATGTTGCCCTGTGTGTGGAGTGCTGCTAGAAAACATTATAGGAAATACATTAATTCCAAAAAACAACAAAGATCTTACAATATTCAGGAATTATCCTGCAATCCACAAGTCCTTTATGAGAAAAAAGACAGTAAAACAAACAACTTGAAATACCTTTACCAGCCTCACCAGAAATGAGGTACCGTCCTGCCATGTTGATGGATGAGGGCCACGTGCTGTGTGCTGCTGGCGGACCTTGGCCTGCTGTTCTCTTGGCTGTGCTCATTGGGTTCTGATGCCCAAATTCCTGTGGCTTAGGAGGCCAGGGGGTGGGGACTGACTATGGGCAGTGGGGTAAGGCTCTGCTCTGCTAGCACTGTGGCCCCCTGAGCTCCTGGGCTGTGGCTTCTGACCCCAGCTGGCCCAGTGCAAGATTGAGCTGCTCCCAGCACTCCACAGTGAGGCTCCTGGCCCCTCTGGGCACCTGCAGTGGTGTGACCTGGCGTCCTATGGTGGTTCCTCCTGTGGTGGGCTCTGTAGCTCAGGACAAGACACCCTGGCCACCCCATCCCATGCACTTGCCACGGCTTGGTGGGCTATGTTGGTGTTCTCTGCTCAGTCCCCCATGGTCTGAGCTCCTGAGATGTTGGATGGTGACCAGGACTGACTGGGTTCTTCCCAGTCCATCAGCCTGGAATGCCAGGGCATGCTAGAGCATGCCTGCCCACCACCTGGCTCTGCTGGGCACTTGAGTGTGAGCACACACATGTGTGTATGTGTGTGCGTGGGGGATGCAGGGACACTGGGCTGGGCCCTACAGGGAGTAGAGAGTTAGTGTTTGGAATATGCCAATGGTGAAGGGCCTGGGGTAGAGCCAGGGGAAGATAGGGGACTGGGGCTTCTCTGCAGACTTAGACACAGCCTGGCCAGGGGCAGAGAAGAGGGTGTGGGGCTGGGGGACAGTGTGCCAGTAGCATGTGGGCTATGGGAGCCTGGAGAGACCCAGAGGAAGGGCAGTGGAAGGACAGGGTCTGCAGAAGCCATTATGTCTGGGCTCTAGTGGGAGGGGCAGCGTGGGGTGGGCATAAGCAGCCAAGCAGGGCTAGGTGGGGCAGGGTGGGGTGGGTGTGGGGTTCTGGCCACAACAGGAGCTTGAGTTTGTTGCTGTAGGCACTGGGGAGCTATGGCTTTAAGGCAGAGGTGGCAGGCTGGGTGTGTGCTGGAGATGCTGTTTTGGTGGCCAGGATGAGTCAGGGGAGCCTGGCTGGGGCAGGGAGGGCACAGGTGAGGAAGGGCCAGGTGCACAGGGATGATGGGGGAGGGGAGGATGGAGCACCATTTGAACCTGAGGCTGCCAGAGGAGGGGGCCTCAGAAAGACCAGGGCCTTGGGGTGTAGCCAGGAGAGGGTATGGACACCAGCTGGAGACCCCTACTATGCTCAGGAGAATAAGGGCTGGGACAGAGGTGTGGGGTCAGTGGCACAGAAGTGTGGGGTCAGTGGAGCTGGGCTTCCATGAAGCAGTCCAGATGGGAAAGCAGGTCTTAGGGAAGACAAGAGGGCTTAAAGTAGGATGAGGGTATGGTGGGCAGTGGGGTAGCAGCCCATAGGGCAGAACTGGGCAGCCCTGGATATGGCCCAGGGATGTGGATGGTAACTAGGCCCATGCAGGGCTGGCATACCAGACAGACCCAGGCAGTACAGGCTGAGGGAAGATGGGCGACCCCCATCTATGACCTGCAGGACCCCTTAACCTTAGAGCCCACAGCCCCCCCACCATGGGTGGGGCTGGCCCATGGGCAGTAGGCACAGGTGGTACACAATCTGGGGGGTTTGCAAAGCCTGGAGCTGGGCAGGGTGGACTGGTAGGTGGAGGCACAAGTGGTAGGTTTTCCCTGGGCACTGACAGTGCTTCCTCCACTGAAAAGGCCCCCTAGGTGCAAACCCAACACCCCAAAGACCCCCCAAGGAGCCCCTGCAGCAAGGGGGCCACAGTGGGACTCAGCTGACCGCTGCTCTCCCATCCCTACTTGGCCAGTGATAAATGTCTGGTACAACTGGCATCACCTGGCCTGAGGCAGGGGAGCCTGTGTCTGCGTCCCTGCCCAGGGCATGTAGAGGGTATGGAGATAGGCTGATCCCTTCAGTAGGTATCCAGACCCTCCCCTTCCCCAACACCTGAATCCCCAGCAACACACCCATCTTAGCCCCTTCTCTACACAACCAGCACCCCAGAGCCCCTTCCTGTGCAAGCCCTGCACAGCCCTGGGCATCAGGCTACCTATGGGCCAGACCCTGTCTGGTCAGCCTGACCATGGAGCCTCATGCTGGGGGTGTCATGTGGTCTGTCCAGTGCCCATTCCTCCCTGTGCCACACCCCAGCCCCTGCATGAGGGACCTTCCTCAACTGCCCAGAGCACCTCCTGCACATGGGAACCTGGCTCCCCTCTCAATAAATAGGACATAACCCCTGGGGTCTCACTCTAGTCCCAGAGGTCATCCCATCCTTTACCCAGGGGTTCTGAGCAGGGGACCAAAAATTGGGTGAGCGGCCAGAGGCCCTCTAGAACTTGGGAATAGCCCCTGATCAGCCCTGGATAGACAGGAAGTTGCCTGACTCTTCCTCAGGCTTCTCCGGCTCCTTTGGGAGATTTTTTAAAGTGTCAGGTCAGCTTTGCTGAGACAAGGGTGCCCTGAATGTCCAGCTGTTTGTCAGGAAGTGCGACCAGGGTGGAAGCAGAACCTGAGGCTGGGATGGAGAAGGGGGCCTTCCGGGAGGAGGGAAGCAGCCAGTGACACACCCCTCCCACATTCCTCAAGGGCAGCTTCCAGGCATGGCACCACTGCTCCACATCAGCTGCTGCCTGCCTGTGTGGGAGGGGCCAGCCAAGGTCACACGATCCTGAAGGCCAGGGTTCAAAGTTGTACCTCCTCCCACCCTGGTGATGGGTTCAGTGTCTCTCAAACTCCATGGGAAAGGGAGACTCCGAAAGTTGTGATCTGGCAGGTTGCTGGCAGGAAGGAACCCGGGAAAGAGGAACAAACACAGGACAGGAGAGGGGAGCCAACTGCAAAGGTGAGCGACTCTGTGCATAAGCCAAAGGCAACACCAGGTGAGGAATATTTGTAATGAACATTTCCACATGTAGATGACCTCACAGGGATGCTTGTGCTGGTGAGGGCCACGAGGCAGCTACACTATCCACTACAGAAGGCGGAGTGCACCACTTGTGGCTCACACCTGTTACCCAGAGCTTTGGGAAGGCGAGGCGGCAGGACCACTTGAGGCCAGAAGTTGGAGACTAGCCTGGGCAACACCTGCTCTTTCCTTGGTGAGAACCAGTTGCCTGGCACCAGGATGCACAGGGAGCTGGGCATGAACCAACTTACAGAACTCCCTAAGAATGCACAGTGGTGAAGTACAAATGGCTAATAAACATCTAGGAAAATGTCACTATTTTCCAAACAAATGCAAGTTAAAGAACCAAAGACCACTGATAGACTATTAGGCTGCCAAAGTTGCTTCAGTGAGTAGTTGGCGACACACATAGTGAGCCCTTAGAAACCTGTCTCAGTGCCTTGACTGCACATTTACTCCTGAACAGAACTCTGACAATCCCCTTAATATCCACCACTAGGGGATTTATTAAGTAAACTTTGGTCCAACCTAAGATATATCATGTTTTCATGTCTATTGAGGCAATCTTTTCAAAACTCATACCTGCCCACTGTTAACACCTCCCCTGGCTCCTCACGGCCTCTCCATCCAGCCCAGTCCTTCATAGGGACCGCTCTGGCTGCATGCACCAGGCACCTGCCCCGTCCCTTCACTCTTCCCGCCCCTCCAAGGCTCTTCCTACACCCCCCCTCCTTTCCAGACTCACCACTGATGTTCCCTGCCACTCCCTCCCCTGCCCCACCATGCTAATGCCCCAACTGGCATCTCCTGTCATCAGGTCCTCCTGGGAAGTGTTGTCCTGTCCAAGGAAGAGGAAGCAGCTATGGCCCAGCAGCCCTCCACCTGGTCTCCAAGCCCAGCCCTTCCTAGTGGGCCTGTGCTCCTGCTGGCTCTGCATATCCATTGAGGTCCCAAGTCCTGGAGAGCAGGGAGGGTGATCACCTGGTTACTTCCCTTATCATAACAGGTTCAACACCAGAATGAGATGGGAGCTGCCCCGCAAGAGGGAGGCAGGGCAAAGGGATGAAACCACTACACGAGCCCTCCCCCCGACTCCAGCTTTAGCCTCACCCCACACTCTGCCCTCCTTGCTGGGAATTTCTGGGCTTCTCCAACCCCACAGGCCACCCACACCTCTGCCAGTCTGCCTTCTCCCTCCCTGGTCTGGCCCGGAATGTCTGCACCAGGCTCTCTCGGCTCATCAGCAACTCCACGGAGCAGCAGCCACCTGATCTGGAAGCCCACCATTCTGTGTACCAAGCCTGGATGCTTGGTACCCAGGGTGGCCAAACCACCTCCCTCCCCGGGGCCAACCAAACCACCCTTTTGAGGCTCTGCCAGTCCCACCTCCAGCACGCCTAGGGGTGGGGCACAACTTCTGGGTCAAAGTCATGGGGGGACTCCAAACAGTGTCCAACCCTTCCCCAAGGGGTCCTTTGCCCTTCCTGTGTCCATGGCCAGATATCCTGAGCCAGGCTGGGCCCTCAGACCCCGCCCTGCGGCGTCTCGGCCTCGCCAGGTATGCATTCAGGCCTGGGGTGCGGGCTGGGGGCGGGTGTTGGAGCCCTGCCGGTGCTGGGCCCGCCACGACACGCTCAGGACGTGGTGCACAAAGGCACATTCTGCCGCCGCCCCCCGCCCCTCCCCCCCGCCCTGCACCGCCCCGGTTCCGCCAGGCGTCCCAGAGGACCTGGCCAACCTGGCAGGCGGTATGGGGGTTTCAGGGGTCGGGGTCCCTCCTCCCGGCCCTTCCCCGCAGGCGACACGCTGGGTCTGGCAAGCGCGCAGGCGAGGGCTTGTCTGACAGCGCCGCACGAATTTCCGGCCCCGCCCCTTTTGATGAGCGTTGCAGAGTAGGGGGAGGGGCGCGCGGCCACCGCCAGAGCCCGGGGCAGCCATGGTCTGGTCCCCGCACCGCCACACTCATTTCTGGCCAGTCCCAAGGAGGCTCGGTCCTGGAATCTATTCCTGCAGAAAGGGCCGGAATCGCTCCCCACCCCCACCCCGGCTCATGTCCCTGCTGTACCTAGGACCCTTAGGACCCTGCCTGGCCACTTCACTCTCCTATGACCCCAGGGGGAGGCACCCCCTTGGAAAGGAACACCACAAGACCCTAGCAGTCCTGTGGCCAGGTAGGAGTTGGGAGCAAGGACTAACCAGGGGGGCGGGCGTCCACCACATCAAGTAGGCAACAGAACAGGCCTCACCCAGAACTCTGGCTTTCCGTGGCTGTGGTTTGGCCTGTCCTTTGGCTGTGGGAGCCACATGGCAAAGGAGACGGAGCAAGTCCTAGCCCCACTCTAAACAGCATGATCTGGGGGGTGCGGTGTGCTAATTACTTTAATTTCCATCTAGCAGATGAGAAAACTGAGGTGATAGAGCAGAGCCATCCTCCTGCCTCTCAGGAGCTGGATGAGACCCCTCTGTGGACCCCTCCTTTGCACACTTGGACCTGGGCCCCTCCACTCGGGATCAGGAGTCCCTCCTGCCTTGTTCCTAGGCTGAGGATGGCCCTGCTTTCTCTCTGGCCCCTGCTCACAAGGTTGGGATGCCCAGTGGTGCTTGAACAGGGTAGGTGGCACATGAGATTCACTGAGATACAGCCACTGTTACCCTGCTCAGAGACACCAGTGGGGGCAGGAAGCCAGGGCATAGACTTGAGGATGAGGGTCCTCGAAGCTGCAAGCCAGTTGCAGCCCATGCTGGGTCTTTTGTGGTCAAAGGTGAGGCCAGGGACATCCTGGGGTCCTCCTGCTTCTGGGAAGTCCAGCATTCTGAATAGCACCAGGCACTCTGGGGGTTCCTGGGTGGGTGGTGTGGCTAGGGAGGTACCAGGTCAGTAGGGCAAGGTATAAGCAGGTGGGGCCAGGCTGGCAGAGGATTAGGAACTCTGAACTGCCCAGTAGATCAAGGGCTGTGGGGTGGGCTGCTGATGCAGAGTCTCAGGACAAAGTTGGGTGCTGGTTTGGTGCCCAAGGCTGTCCTCCTCTGCCAGACTAGTCCAGGTGCCTAGCCCTAGAGGCAGGGACCACCACCCAGCTGGCAGGAGGAGTCAGGAGCTCTGGGAGCACCTGGGGAAACAGGGGAGTCAGACCCGTCCTGCCTGGGCCCACCGCCCAGCCTCCCCCGCGGCTGGGCTGGCAGCACCTAGGCGTGGCTCTGCTCCCTGGAGTTGGCAAGGATCAAAGGGCGGAAAGCCGTCCTCCGCCCTCACCCACTGAGACAGGAATCCATGGCCCTGGGGGACGGAATCCACAGCCACATTCCGGGTGCCCTGGTCCCTGTGAGGCAAGGGTGGGGCAGGGCTGGGGTGCCAATATTGGCAGCATGGAGTGTGGGAAAAACAGTGCTGTCAACAGCCGGCCTGGGGCCTAAGCATGGCAGGCAGCACCCTCCTCCTGGCCCCGGCTGTGGCCTTTGCCCTTCTGACCTCCTGAGATAGCCCCAGACAACAGGGTCAGAGGCAGTTCCACATTGCCAGGAGGTGAGGGTCCCACCCTGGCACCCTGCTGGCCCAGAAGCCCTAGGGTCCCTGAGGAAGGCAAGGCTTGTGTCTGTGCAGCTTAAAGCTGTGGGCATTCCTGGCTCCCAGGTACCCTGGATTGGCAGGGGCCACAGGAGGGACAGGGTGTTGTTGGGTAGAGCATCCCTGGTAGTGGTCCCACCAAGTGCTGGACCCTGGCACACCCAGATGTGCTCACACATGCACGTGCAGCAGATGGCAGGAAGGCAAAATTCCCAAAAGCTGCTCTAGAGTGTTCCTCCCCAGATAGCTAGGGCAGGGCTCTGGCTGTGTGGACCCCCACCCTGTGGGTGCAGGGTCACCTGCCTTCAGAGATTGCAGCGTGAGCCCCTCTGTGCTGGGCAGGGGTGAATCTCTGCTCCCAGGGGTCAGACACCAGCCAGGCACCCTGCCCAGTAGCCAGCCCTGCCCAGCCATGGCAATCATGTCTTCCAACCCTTACTGTGGAGATGGGAAAACTAAGACCCAGAGAGAACAAGTGACTTTCCCAAAGTTATATAGCAAGCTAGTAGGCTTGGAATCTTGGAGTCCTAGACCATTGACTCCTGAGAGCCTGTGTAGGCAGTATCTCCTTCTCTGGCCTCAGTTTCTTCATCTGGAGTGTGACTCACAGCAGTGACCTGGCCAGCCAAGTTGTCCTGCAGCCCAGAGGGCACCAGCTAGTTGTCACCCTCTTCTGTCCCTCAGGGCCCTCCCAGCTCCCAGGTGAGTAGCAGGGAATGCCCTGAACCCCTTATCGAAGCAGCGCGCCCCCTGGTGACTCCTGGTGGTGTGGCAATGCCTTTCTCTGCCCTTGGGTGATAGGATACCCAGAAGGAGAGGCCTGTGGAAAGGCTCTGGAGCAATGTCCCTGGGACCTAGTGCATGCCTGGAGGGCCTGGGGAGACACTGGTCCTACCAGGAGTCTGCAGGGGAGGCTGCAGCTGGGGAGCAGGGAGAGGATCCTGTAGGCAGCTGAATTCCCTTGCAGGATGGCTACAGGGGAAGTGGGGACTGCAGCAGCTCCAGCCGCAGGGTTGGGAGAGGCCCTAAGGGTTTCTTGGATGGGGCATGTGGTCAGTCTGTGCCTCTGGGCAGCCAAGCTGGGAGAGGTGGCGGCCAGTGCCTAGGTGCTCATGCCTTTGTGACAGCCTTGACCCACTGAGCCTACTCCATTCAGACCTTTCCTGTGGAGGCCTCCTGGGCTGCTCCTTGGTCCTTGCAGGCCCACCTTGACCCTCACTCATCTCCGTGGCAGCTGTCCCAGCATCAACTTGAGAGGCCTGAAGGCAGGATTTGTTGGAGACATGAATGAATGAATGAGGAGCCTCTAGTGAGGCTGCCAGTCCATCCTGGCTCACCACTCACCTCTCACCTCCAGGTCCTGAGGTCACCTGAGGTCACCTGAGGTCCAGCCTCCGGCACTGCACTGCATTACCCTAGGTCAGAGTCAGGGCAGTGATGACCTCCACTGAGGAGGCTGGGGCAGGCTGGATGGGGCTCACCCCCTGCAGCCCCTGCCCACCCCTGGGGGTGTTCACAGCCTGCAGGAGCCAGGCAGGACTCAGCCCCACAGGCACAGGTGGGATAGGCCAGTCCATAGGCCCCTGCTGAGTGGTAGACATGGGGCTGGGCTGAGGTTTGGGCTGGGGCAGGAGCAAATCTGCTGCCTGTCTTTGTCTAGATCTCTCTAGGGCAAGTCTTAGCCTGTGGGCTTGTGGTTCCCCCAGCTGCCTCTACCTGCTATGAGGGCAGAGGCTGGGGGAGGGGGCACAGGAAGGGTCTGGGAAACAGCCTTGGGCTTGCTTGGGGAGGAGCAGCTTAGTCTGGCCATGCACCCCAGGTGATTGCCAGCACTCCAGGCAGGGAACCTCATGCCTGGTGCCCCAGAATGACTCTTGGGGCCATCCTGGATGCCTGTGGGCAGTGCTGTCAGGGGCAGGGGATCCCTAGGGATGGCTGCTGTGGCTGACACCCCTTCCTGAACTTCCCCAAGGTTGAGGTCTCAGAGCACAGGCCTGATCTCCCAGGAGGCTGGGCCCACCACACTCTCCTGCCCCCAGATGACAAAGCACTCCTTAGTAAGGGTTGACCAGGGGAGAGAATGAGCAAGGCTAGCCCAGCCTGGGGGTGGGGCCTGCAAGCCCAAGGGCTGGCATCCGAGACCTCCACTGTGTTTACCTGCCGCCCCACCTCAGGAGTGGAATCGGCCAGAGTAAGCAATCACACACACTCCTGTGAACAGACACACGTGCACGAGTTCGCGCGCACCTGCATACCAGGGCTCATTCACTGGCACACACCTGTCTGTGCGTCCTCAGCTGGGGCTGGCCCAGGGCGGAAGGGGTCGCTGGGCCCCGGGGCAGGCTCACCTGAGAATTCCAGGCGCCTGTCCACGTGTTTGTGTGTGCGCGCGCGTGTTCTCGGCTTTGTCCCCCTCCCGAACTCCCACCCCTAGGTGGTTTGGAATAGAGAGCTGGAATCTCCAGGGGGCGAGGGGGCGGGATGGGGCGGCCCCCAGGGCCTAGGGCGGAGGTGGGTACCCTAAGAACCCTTCCTTCCCCCTCTTTTCTCCTAGAGCCTCCCTGGCGGAAGACGGTCTCATTTTCACCTCCTTCCAGTTTCCACTCCTGGTGGGCTGGTTATTTCCTCTGGAGGGGGCTGAGGGAGGGCTCTAACCCGAGGGACAATTATGGGAGGAGGAGGGAGACCAGGGGGTGGAGATGCCCTTGCCAAGGGTGTAGGCACGGGGATCGGGAATTGTCACCACCCCCAGGAGGGCAGGCCCAGTCTGCAGACAGGCAAAACACCGGGCACCGTGACATCCCCAAGGTCACGAACAATCGCCTGTGTCTTTGCAAACCCCTACGTGGGTGGGGGAATCTGGAGCCTGAGTGTGAATCTCAGATTTGCCTCGATTTCCTCATCTGCCAGGTGGGAACCATAACAGACCTACCTCCCGGAGTTATGGCGCAAATAACCGGGACGAAAGTGAAGGCCGTTTAAGCCTGAAGGGGAACTTGGGAACCCAGGGTCTGCCTAAGGCGCGCCAGCGTGCGGGAACTCCAAGAAACCCAGTGCCGGACGAGTTCGCCAGCTCGCATCGCACCTCAGCTCCTGCCTTCCTCGGTTAGCTCCAGGGATAGCTGCGGTCCCCTCCGGGCCATGCCGACGCCGCCTTCCCGCCGCCCCATAGCTCTGCCAGCGCCCTCAACAGGCCCCAACGGGTCCCAGCCCGCTGCGGCCAGGGAGCGCCGCCTCCAGGATGTCCGCCAGGTCGGGGGCAGGGGAGCTGGGCCCAGGGCGGAGGTTGAAGAGGACGGGGGAAGGGGAGGGAGGATAGGGGAGCTTCGGGCATGCTCTTGGCGGAGTTGGGAGCTTGGAGCGGACCGAGTGGTTCAGGGCTGGGGTAAGTGGCTAGGAGGCTCGAGGTCTGCCTGGCGGGAAAGGGGAGGAGAATCTGGAGACCGGCAAGGGAGGAGGGCGTCTCCTGGACGGCGGAGGCCGCGCTAATCCTCCATGGCCCTACCTGCACACGTGGGCGCTGTATTTCACTTCCAGGGAAACCGAGGCTGTGGGTCTGCAGGGAGCGGGGAGCAGCCGAGAGAAGCCGCCCTAAAGGACTGGGTACTGAGAGCCCCGTGGGGAGCTGGCGCGGGATCGCTCACCGCACTGGGTGTTAGCTGAGAGGCCGAGCGCCTCTCCACCGCCGAGCAGCTGGCATGGACACTGCCCTGCCCTCACCGTCAGCTCCCCGGTGCTGCGCTTTAGCGTGAGACCAGGGATGCCCTGGGGTGAATTACCTGAGGGAGAACACCCATCAGTGGAGAGTCTCCCCACCCCAGCGGGGCTAGTCCCCAAGCTGAGCCACTTGAGTGAAAAACCAACCCTAGCCCTGAGCAAGCTCTGCACTTTCCCAGTGAGGCTCCCACAACCCTGAGTGAGGCCTCTCACGTCTCAGAGTGAGGCCCGAGGGCGATAGTCACCAGGGGGCAGGGAGCTGAGAAGGTCTGTGTATTCTGCTGCCCCATCCTTACCCTGACCAGCCTGGATGGTCACTGGTATGGACCTGGGCCCTGACGTCCTTGCCTCTCATGGGAGTGACCCACGTTAGATGGAATGAGCTTCAGCTCTGCCTCTTATGCTGTGTGACTTCGAGCATCTTTCTCAGGCTCCTTGTGCCTCAGTTTCTCCTGTGAAGATGGGGGGTGTGGTGGTGAGAATTCCCAAGCTGTGGGAATTCTCCCTGTCTGCAAAGGGTGGAGGGTATGGGACTAGAGACCCTTCCCCCAGCGGGGGCCCTGTGGTCTGTCTGAGCCCAGCTGTGGGGCATGGGGGGAGGCTGGGGGTCTGTACCTGCACCTGGGTTAACCAGGCTGGAGGGCAGGGGTGGCCGCTAAGTCATAGCCCTGGATCTTCCCTGCCCAAAAGGGAAACCAGCAGGGAGCCAGCCCAAGCCCCAAGAAGCTCAGGAGTGCCCTGCACCTCCCTGGGGTGCTTCAGTCGGTGTGACCAAGGGACCTGGGAGATTGTCTGTATGAGGGCAACTGGGGTTTCTCTGAATCAAGAAAATTAACAGCGGGTCATTAGTCATTCACTGTTTGGGGAACAGAGGGGGCCCCAGTGCCTAGCGGTCCCTCCAACAACCAAGGCTGGGCTGCAGGCAGGACCCAGGGGGCTTTGCTGGGCACATTGACCTTTCCAGACTCAAAGAGGGAGCAATAGGTTGGGCTGGGGGTATCCCAGCTGTGGCACTGCTGGGACCCTACTCTAACTGAGGGAACACAGGCTGGTCCATGCTGGTACATTCTCCAAGGGTGCTGTTCTCCCCTCTTCTTCCAACTGGCATTCCTAGGGGCCACTTGTGGGCTAGGGCTGTGGACAGATGAGGCCCAGAACATGGTAGTATGGGCAGGTGTGGGGAGTGAGGGGTTTGAGCAGACCTATGTCCATGGGATTCCCCAGCCCCTTCCCGACCCCCTCTCTGGGTCCTGCTTATCAGCAGAAGTGTAGTGTGAGACACAGACCTCGTTTTTGATCCCGGATCTCAGACCAGAAAAGACCTGTGGACCCCTAGAATCTATAAGGTGCAGCTGCCACAAGGCTGTGGTTTAGTGAGAATCATCTATGGATTACTCCCACCCACCCAGGCTTAGCCTTGGGACCTGAGTGTCCACCACTAGGCAGGTGGGAGGCTATAGTACTGTAGAAAAAAAATTGTCACAGGAGCCCTGAGCAGCCTGAATTCCTTTTATTATGGAATACCTTAGACTTGTGTAAACCCAAATTTAGCCTTTGAGAGAAGCCACGCTCCCTTGCATGCCCAAGGCATTCCCCCCTGCCCCTCTGCCACCCACCCAGTCTCCACCCTGCTCTCAGTCTTTTCCAGGCTCTTCCCTCCCTTCCCCGGCAGAGTTTGGCTTTGATGTGCCCTCAGAGAGCCTGTCTCTGTGCCTGGTCAGCTGAAGGCCTAGGGGGCCACCCCATCCTCAACCTGCCATGGGTCCTTGTGGGGGTGGCAGGAAACTGCAGAGACCATAGCTGCCCTGAGGACCCAGGCATCTGGCCATTCCCTGCTGGTTTCTGATTCACAGGGCACAGGGCCTGGAAGCAGGGTGCCCAGTGGAGTCAGTCCTCCAAGAGGGAGGTTGTGGGGCTTGAAGGGACAAGAGAGGGAGCAGGGTGAATGGAGGAGTGGATGAATGAATAGACGGATGAGGGTGGGAGGAGGAGAGGTGTGTGGATGGAGGGAGTGGACGGATAGGTAGATAGGTAGGGGTGGGTGGGGAGTGGATGGAACAGAGGTGTGTGAAAGAGTAACTGAGTAAATTGCTTTTTGGTTTTTTGGAGGTTTTTTTTTTTTTTTTTTTTTTTTTTTTTTGAGACAGGGTCTCACTATGTCACCCTCAGTAGAATGCTATGGCATTACAGCTCACAGCAACCTCCAACTCTTGGGTTTAAGCGATTCTCTTGCCTCAACCTCCTGAGTAGCTGGGACTACAGGTGCCCACCACAATGCCTGGCTATTTTTTGGTTGCAATTGTCATTGTTGTTTAGCAGGCCCTGGCCGGGCTTGAACCTGCCAGCTTTGGTGTATGTGGCCGGTGCCCTACTCACTGAGCTATGGGTGCTGAGCCGCAACTGAGTACATTGTTAACTGTAGAAAGCAAGTGGTGGCTTGGTGCCTGTGGCTCAAGTGGCGAAGGCGCCAGCCATATACACCTAAGGTGGCGAGTTCGAATCCAGCTCAGGCCCGCCAAACAACAATGATGGCTGCAACCAAAAAATACCTGGGCATTGTGGCGAGTGCCTGTGGTCCCAGCTACTTGGGAGGCTGAGGCAGGAGACTCTCTTGAGCCCAGGAGTTGGAGGTTGCTGTGAGCTGTGATGCTACGGCACTCTACCCAGGGGGGCAGCTTGAGGCTCTGTCTCAAAAAAAAAAAGAAAGCAAGTGGTAAGAGTTTGGGGACACACTATTTGTTTAATGCTATGTGTTTGAAAATGTCATACAGTGTTTGGGAAGCTTTTATAGACAAGCAGTGTAACACACACACACACATATTCACACACTCTGACAAGTAATGCACCAGCTAAAGACGAGATCATAATAGCAACTTAAAATACCTAAAACTGGGCTCGGCGCCTGTGGCTCAAGTGGCTAAGGCGCCAGCTACATACACCTAAGGTGGCGGGTTCGAATCCC
>NW_003852678.1:523646-527256 GCF_000181295.1 Otolemur garnettii
CAGCTACTTGGGAGGCTGAGGCAGGAGACTCGCTTGAGCCCAGGAGTTGGAGGTTGCTGTGAGTGTGATGCCATGGCACTCTACCCAGGGGGATAGATTGAGTCTCCGTCTCAAAAAAAAAAAACCTAGAACTGGATGATCACGGAAACACTTCACACCCTCACATGCACACAAGCGATGCTTCCAGATAAATTGCTACAAAGACTGTTAAAAGAAGAAACCTCAGGGTTTGTAAGCTTAGTCTCCATTTTAGAACTTAGAGGTGGGATTGGCTGTGAAGGGGCAGGAGGGCACTTTGTGGGGCACTGAAAGTGTTGTATATCGCAGTTGTGCTCAAAGTCACCCAACCAGATGCATTTGCCAAAAGTCAGAACTGCACACGGTGTGTGTGTGTGTGAGTTATGCTGTATATAAATTACATCTTAATTTAAAAATATAAAATTTTTAAAAAGGAAATTAGGAAGTAAAAAAAAAAAAAAATAGTAAGCCCAAAGAAAATTGAAAAGCATTTGTAAAATAAGATTGGGGCCAGTTAGAGGGCTCACACCTATAGTCCCAACAATTTGGGAGACTAAGGAGGGAGAATTGCTTTGGGCCAGAAGTTGAGTCCAGTGTGGGCAACATAATGAGACCCTGTTTCTACAAAAAATATGAAAACTAGCCAGGCATAGTGGTGGACATCTGTAATCCTAGCTACTCAGGAGGCTAGGATGGGAAGATGGTTTGAACCCGGGAGTTTCAGGTTGCTGTGAGCTATGACGACACCACTGTATTCTATCCTTGTCTCAAATAAATAAATAAATAAAGATTAGAAATTAGTCTCAGCACCCGTAGCTCAGTAGTTAGGGTGCTAGCCACATGCACCAGGGCTAGGGGGTTCAAACCTAGTCAGGGCCTACTAAACAATAACAACAACACCAACAACAAAAATAGCCAGGTGTTGTGGCAGACACCTGTAGTCCCAGCTACTTGGGAAGCTGAGGCAAGAGAACTGCTTAGGTCCAAGAGTTTGAGGTCGCTGTGAGCTGTGACCCCACTGCTCTACCAAGGGCGACATAGTGAGACTATCTCAAAAAAGAAAAAAAAGATTAGATATTAATGAAATAGGAAACAAAGATGAAATAGAGAAGATTGATGGAGACAAAAATTGGTTCTTAGAATAAATCAATAGACAAATCTGGGGAAAAAAGACAAAGACACAAATAAATAATATGAACCTGAAAGACACTATAATTGAAGATATAAAAATAACAGCCACAAACTGGCAGAATCTCTGCAAATCATGGATCAGAGAAAGGACTGTTGTTCAGAATGCATAAAGAATTCTCAGGACTCAACAATAAAGAAACAAATAACCCAACTTAAAAACACACTAAAGATGTGAATGGACAGCACTGTGGAAGGTATACAGATGGCAAATAGGAGCATGGAGGGACATGCAGCATCATTTCTCCTTAGTCAAATGCAAGTTAAAACCACAATGCCATAGACTTGCACATCCACTGAATGGCTAAAAAGTAATTAGATGAATGAACCAAGAACGCCACTTGCTGACAAAGAGGTAGAGCTCAAGGAATCCTCCTGCGCTGGGGAGAATGCAGAATGGCACAGCCATTGAACAGAGCTTGGTCGTTTCTCCCCATATGATGACCCAGAAACTCCACTCACAAATCTTTACAGAAACTTTATAATTACCCAAACTGGAAGCAACCTACTTGCCCTTCAACTGGCAAGTAGATTAAAAACCCCAGTCAATTCATGAACTGGAATACTATTCAGGGAAAAAAAGGAAATAGCTATCAATTCAAACATTGGGGTGAATCTCAAATGTGTTTTTCCATGTGAAAGAAACCATATTCGAAATGCTGCAGATTACCACTCTGTTCATATGGCATCCAGAGAAGGTGAAGCCAGGGAGAAGGAAAGTGGATCATGGTTGACTGGGGGTGGGGGTGAGACTGACCACAAAGGGGCAGCTGGAGGGAATTTGGGGTGATGGAGCTATTCTGTACCATGACTGTGCTGGGCACGTGACTGCATTTGTCAAACGTGTTTAATTGAACACCAGAGGGCGTGTCTCACTATACAAAAGAGGCGATTCTAAAAAAAGATAAGAGAATCCTGTAAGCAACTGTATGTCAACATTTTTGAAAACACGCATAAACAAATCACCAGAAAAATAGGCAGGGTGCAGTGGCTCACGCCTATAATCACAGAGCCTGGAGAAGACGGCTTGAGGCCCACAGCCAGCTATGATTGAGCCACCACTCTCCAGCTTGGGTGACAAAGCAAGACCCTTTCTCTAAAGAATGCTTTGAAATAAATAGTAAAAATTAATAAATAAAAACAGAAAAACATAGCTGATGAGAAGAAATGTAAAGCTCAGACAGTCCCCCAACTATCAAATTGCAGTAACAGTTAAAAGTCTTCTGGTCCTGACATTTGGGGCTAGAAGGCCCCATTTTGCAAATGATGTCACAGAGGGATGGTTGGAGGCCAGCAACCTCAGCAAACTGAACGTTAGCCTCAGAGTTCAGGGTGGGGGGTAGGACAGGAGAAGCTTGGCTGCAGCCAAGGAGAGCCCAGCACCAGGCCCCAATGGGGCCCAGGACTGCCGCCGGGCTCTTTGCAGTGGTGCTGTGGCACCAGGGTCCTGCCCTCGCTCCTATCTTGCTCTGAGAGTCGAGGTCTACCTGAGCTCCCGGCTTGCCTGGAGCTTGTGTGTCTGTGTGTACTCTCGTGTCTGTGTGTGTGGATTTGTTAAGAGCCATGGAAATAAGCATGAGAGAGTGAGTCTTATACAGAAAGAGGCAATTCTAAAAAAGATTGTGTGTGCGTATGTATTTGCCCTGTGTCCACTGTGTGGCTTTGTGTGTGTGCGTGCATGCATGAGATGAGTAAGTCCTGACTTTCAGGCAGGAAAGAAACTGTCGGGGTTGTGGCAGGACAGGAGCGGAAGGTGTGAGTAGGGCCCTCCATTGTGGGTGGTGCTGGGCTCATCCTCCAGCCAGAAGGAAGCTGGCCTAGCAAGTGACACAGGCAATGGTGGGGTGTCTCGGATGAGGGCAGGATTGGGAGCAGCCCACCTCCCGACTACACCTTCTGGGGGGGGGGGAGCGGTAGGCATTGGTTCCCACACATACGTGTGTACATCCTCACACAGCACACACATGTGCACACACACACACCGGGTGTGCATCCCTCTCCCTCAGCCCTGAGCACCCCTGTCTGGTCAGCAGCAGTGGCTTTGCCACAACCCCCAAGACCTTCTCACCATGGGCAGGTGATGGGGATGCCAGCCCCAGCCTCTGCCTTGACATCCTTTCTGTCTCACTGTAGGACTGGGCACAGCCTGCTGTCCAGGTGGTGAGATGGCCTCTCTCCAGTGCCTACTGACCTAGGGGCCCCCTCCTTGGACTGTGGATTCCCAGAGGCAGAGGCCTCTGCTGGGAACCTGTCCAGAGCAGGGCACCCAGCAGGCAGCCGGGTTAGTGGTGAGAGAGGCCTCCCACCCTGAAGCCTTGGTGGTTGTCCACGCCCCTGGGGGCGGGACTGGCTGCAAAGGAAGTCAGTCTGCTTTTGGATGAGCAGCGGTTCAGGTTCAGACCAG
>NW_003852678.1:527354-552975 GCF_000181295.1 Otolemur garnettii
GGGGCGGTGGTGGGAGAGGGAGTAGCCACAGCACCCATGCAGCTCCGCCCCTCCCCTTGTGGTCCCCCACCAGGTTACTGGTGCTTTTGTATGCAGTGGCAAAGGCTAACAGGTGGGGGAGGGCACATGGTCCTAGGCCCATGCCAGACACTGTGGCTTGAGTCCTGCACACCCTGCATGTGCTGTGCTGTCCTGGGCCCTGTGGGCAGCAACTGTCTCGCCTTAGCTGCCAGCTTTCAGTCTGCACCTTTGGGGCTTCTCCAGCACTGGGGGATGGTGTGTAGGGACCTCTATGGACTGTCTCAGCTGGTCATGCCCTTCCACTGTGCCCCCCAGCACCAGCCCCTCTCGGAGCTGCCCTCTTGGGGGCACCATGTTGGTCTTTTCCCACCCTCCATTGGCTGCCTACAGCCAGCAGGGCTTCTTACCCAGCGCTGCCCACTTTTGTGTGGTGTGAGGAAGCGTCCCACATGGTGTGTCCCAGAGAACATCTCTGGCCTCTGCCCACTAGATGCCGCCCCACCCCCACCCACCTGCTGTAAGAAACCCAACCATGTCTCCAGATTCTCTCTTTTTTTTTGAGACAGAGTCTCACTATGTCACCCTGGGTGGGGTGCTGTGATGTCACAGCTCACAGCAACCTCAAACTCTTGGGCTCAAGTGATTCTCTGACCTCAGCATCTGGAGTAGCTGGGACGACAGGCACCCATCACAGCGCCCAGCTATTTTTGGAGACAGGGTCTTGCTCTTGCTCACACTCATCTCAAACCTGTGAGCTCAGGCAGTGCACCTGCCTTGGCCTCCCAAGTGCTGGGATCACAGGAGTGAGTCACCGAGCCCAGCCATGTCTCCAGATTCTTGATGGCCCCTTTGTGGGGGTAGAGGGGAACCTGCCTGTGCTGGCGTGGACACGGACAGAGGAGGCTAGGGGACACAGGCTCATGTCTAAATTCCCCAGCAGCAGGGGAATGCTCCAGTGCTCACCAAGTGCTGGGGCAGACTGCTGTGCTGTCCCAGGCCCTGTGCCCACCCTGCACCCTGAGGTCTTGGGGTGGCCTTTGTCCGTGTCTCAAGGGACCACTAAGGCAAAAACTGTTCCTAAGCACAACTGAGAGGGGACCACTAGGGCCATTGGCCACCTCAGGAGGAGCTGAGGTCTGTAGGACCATAACAGGGAGGTAGAGGAGGTGGTCTGTAGGACCATAGCAGGGAGTAGGCAGGGTCCCTACCTGGGGTTGGAGGGACACTATGGAGCGCTGCTTGGGCCTGGCACCCTGCAGATGCTCTTTTCAATAGCTGGTGCTGAGCAAATGGCCCCTGCTGTTATGAAGGCCAGGTCCTTCCTAACTCGTGGGTGCTGGCCCTGGAAATGGCACCTGGTTGGCCCCTTCCAGCTCTGGGTTCTAGGTCTGTGTGCCAACTGCCACAGGGGCTGTGTGGCAGGGATCTACCCGCTGTGGCTGCCTGCTCCAGGTGTAGGAAGGACGGCCAGAGGAGGCTGCGGATAGATGCAGGGGCCAGCATGTGTTCCCCGGGTAGAGGGCCTGGCCAGGCCTCCAGCTCAGCAGGGCTTGGACCGCCCAGGGAAGTCCATTCTGAAGAGGACCAGCCCCCCACCCTGTGAAGACATGAGGAGGACACAGTCCCCAGCAGCCCAGCCTCTCCTTCTAACCCTGTCCTCTGAGGAGTGTGGGCTGCCAAGGGCTGAGGCCCTGAGCTGCAGGGCTAGGGATGCACCCAGTCTTGCTGCCCCCCCCACCCTGCAATTTTCAGGAGCCTGGTCAGCTTGGGCTCACAGGGCTGCATGAGCCTCAGGCCTCACCCCAGACAACTACCCACACCAGAGCTTTAGGCACACACCCCACCTCGGCCTCCCACAGCTTTCAGGGCCTCCTGCCTCCTGATTCCTAGAAAGGAGAAGTGGGAGTAACAATCCTCAGAGTAGCAGCGGCCGGAAGCATAGCATGGGGAAGGCCCTGGGAACCAGGCAGGCTGCCCCTGAGCCCCTGGATGTGGGTGGTATGTGGATGAGGAGCAAGACCCCCAGAACATGCCTGGACCCCAGGCAGGGTGGCTTGGGCAGGAACCCTACTGGGGCCACCTGGAGACTGAGGCTTGCTGGACCCTTCCCAAGCCTCCAGTCCTCCCTAGGACCCCTCAGTTAACAGATAATCCAGCTGACCCCACTGGCCCTGAGCCCTAGGCCTTGGGGCCTAAGCTCCTGTCCCGGCAGCTCTTGGGGCACCAAAGCTGCCCAGATAGCACCTGACCCAGGCAGAGTGGTGGGGCTGGGGGACGTGCTGACAACTGGCCCTTCCAGAACATGGCCAGGTGAGAGGGCCCCAGTGGTGGGTGAAAACCAGAGGCAGGTGGGAGGAGGAGGCACTGTAAAGGGGAAATTAAGGCCAACAGTACCTGGCGCCCTGCCCAGGTCCCATAGCCGGGAAGCTAGCATGCTCCTATGGGCAGCTATTGGTCTGCTGGGGTGGAGTGGGAGGTGCCCACACACAGGCAGAGAGCCTCCAGCAAGATGCAGGCCACACTGCCCTGAAACTCCAGGATTAACAAGACACCCAAACAGAGCCAGGGTTGGAAGGGATGGCCATGGGGGTACAGGGCTAAGCCCTGACCACAGGAAGAAGGGTGCGGTGCAGGTGTCAGAGCTGGGCTGCCCGTCCTGCCCCATCACCTGGACTCTGCCACATGCATCTTTGTGCTGTTTCACATCTTTCCTTTTGGAAAGTCTGCCCCCCAATGCCATACCCACCTGCACATCTAGCCCTCCTCTGTGCAGTGCCCACCGGCCTCAGAGGGCCTCTGCCCCTCCCCAGCCCCCTGCCTGCCCAGTAGCAGCCACTCAACAGGGCTCTACACACCTCAGGGGTCTTCAAAACCTGGGGATGTGTCCTGAGGTCAGCTCTGGCACAGCAGCCCAGAAGTGACTGGGAGGGGGCCAGCATCCCAGCTGTGGTGCTGTGTTGGCAGGACCCAGAAACATGCTCTTCATACCTGCTGTCAGCCCTCTTTCTCCTGTCAGACTTTACTACGTGCAACAAACGCAGAAATGTCCACCAATGGTCAGCATGCAGCTGAGAGGTTGTTCCAGCTTGATCCAGCATGTGATGAAGACACAGGCAGTGCCAGGTCCCCAAGGTCCCTCTGCACCAGCCCTGGCCTACTATGTCCACCTTGGTGACAAGTGCTAGCTGTGTCCCTCAGCCAGGTCTGGAGCCTCCCCGCTCTGGATGTGGTTGTAGGCCATGCGGTGTGTGACCACATTGCACTTTATCACAGGTGCTTATTCTCCTGCCAGGGGCACATGGGCTGTTTTCACTGCCCAAGAGAGGAGTTGCCGGGGCCAGGTGTGTCCAGCCCCTAGAGCCTGCCAAACAGTTTTCCAAAGTGGCCGTGACTGACTGCACACACACGGGCATGCTCACACATGCACAGCAGGCAGTGTGACCCTCATCAGAGGCCATGGTCCTCAATGGCAGCTGGAATTCCTGCCTCTCCCTGGGAGTACCCCAGGTGGCTGACTCGGGCATCCTGCTGTGGTTTGTATCCACACTTTACTGGATGGCTGAGGTGGGTAAGCTGCTTTGTAGGGGGGCCTCTGTCACAGGCTGGCATGTGGACGTCCTAACCTCTTGTGATCTGAATTCATAACTAGATCATTGCCGATGAACTGGGTAAGGAGGGGAGGTCATGCTGCTGGAGAGGGCCGTGCTCCATGTGGCTGGGTCCTCAGAAGAGGGAAGAGACATGTGGGAGGAAGCTGCGTGAGGACAGGGACAGAAGCCCAAGAGTAGTGGACAAGCCCAGGAGCACCAAGGATGATGGCCCCCATCAGCAGCTGGGAGGGCAGGGACAGATCCAGGGCCTTCAGAGGGGCACAGCCCTGTTGACCTGCAGAGTTCTGTTGCGTGGAGACACCTGGCCTGTGGTCCTTTGTCCCAGCAGCCACAGGACAAGCCCTAAGGTGGGAACCATTGACCCCAGAGCTCAAAGACAGCAGACAGAGGCCAGGGACTGCTCACAAGCAGCAGCCACAGATTTCTAGAACCTTCCACTGCCTCAGCTCTCACCCCTGGCCATGAAGGTCAATTCTGCCTCCAAAAGACATTGGTCAACATAAGTCCCCCAATACCACCCTGGCAAGCTGCTGACAAGGCCTGGTGGCAGAGGGAGGAGCCTCCCTGCAATAGGGTGGACTGGGAGCTGGTGAGGCAGTTTAGGGGGGTTTGAGGGGTGGGTCACAGCCGAGTGAGCTAGGCACTGCTCTGAGATTTCTGCTGAAGATCCAGGAGCATTTTTGAAGTTCCTGAAGTGGACAAAATGTTATTTGTCCCTCCGGAGGCAGGAGGTGCTGGCAGATAAGGGTGGGTCCTAGGATGCTGGCATCTGGTGAGCCTCCTGAGTCTGTGCCACACCAGCTGACACCCTGAGGCCGATGGCAGCTGTGCTCCTGGGGCTCCTGGGACAAAGCTGCCCACAGCATGGACCTGGCCTCGCTCGGTGCCCCATGTCCCCCACCCCCATCCTCATCCTCCTACACTTGGCTCTCTCACCAAACAGGACAGACAGATGGGATGGATGGGGATGAGGGCTGGTCCCTGATGCTATCCCCCTGGCTCAGGGTCTCCTGTGACAGGAGCCCCTTTCCTTCCAATGGGGCAGTATTTGGTGGGTTCTGGGGCTCTGGTTCCTAGCAAGACCTAGAGTTGACCAGAGCTGGGACTGTACCCCACTCTCGGGCTGCGAGGATGCTGGAGACCCTGCCTGCATGAATGTCCCTGCCCAGCCCTATGCACTTTTCCTTCCTGAGTCGTGTTTTATGTGATAAACATGTGAGGACAGCTTTCCTGAGTTCTGGGAGAAATTCAGCAAATTATAGAAGCTAAGAGTCGGCTAGGAGTTGTGGGCAACCGGGGCCCAGCCCTGTGACTGATGTTGGGATCCTGTGGGACTTTACCCTCTGGGGCCTATGCTGAGCTCTCAAGCGAAGGCTCAGAGTGAGTGTAAGTGTGGGGACAGCCACGCGAGTGTTCCCTGTGCACCGGGTCCCCATCCTCCTCCACCTGCCTCTTTCTTCCCTGACCCTCCCCTCCCGGGCAGCTCAGTCCCTGAGTTGGTGGAGTTCGTCCTCTCTCCCAGGTCTAGGACCTGCCCTTGCTGGGTTGAAGGGAAGCTGGTAGCAGTTGTGCCAGAGCAGCACATGACTCTGACACCCGCATGCCCCTTCCTGGTTAGGAGCGGCCAGTGCCGGTGGCCTGCACTGATGCCTGTACTTCCCAGCCCCACTTCCTGCCAGGCGGGTCATAGGGCCACAGTTGTGCAGTGGGGACAGAAAGAAGTTCTGGGAGTCCCCCCAAGGGAGGGGCTGTGCTATCCTCTCGTTTGCTCCTTCTTCATACCTGGAACACGGATGCAAAGGCCAAAGCGCAAGCAGCCCTCTTTGATGTATGAGAGGGTGATAGATTCCCTGGCCATGGACACTGCCTTGTCAGCCCTCTGGGTCAGGCACAGTTACCTAGGGTTTCTAGGGCCTCAGGCAGCCTCTCCTGGGCCTCACTAGGTCACACGATAACTTTGCTGAAACCATGATTCATGACTCATGACTCACAGTCAGGGTAAGCCCCAGTCAAAGTGAGCCGGCAGCAAGGAGTTTCAGAATTATCAAGTCCCTGAGTTGACCCTTCTCAAATCCCCCTTCTTCTTCCTCTTCCCTCAGGGTGGCTCTCTTCAAAACATCCCCGAAAACTCCTTCCCTGACTGGAACTAGGGACCTTGTGCCCTTTTACAGGAGTACCTAACCCCCAACGGGAACCCCAGGGCACCCTGTGCTTTCCCTCTCCCCACCCAGACACAGCATCACTAGAGCCCAGGGGCAGGAAAGCCCTCTGCAAGGGAGCAGGGGGAAGTCAAGGGACAGAGCAGGGAGGATTTGTTTTGAGGGGAGATGACCATCTCAGCAAATGGGATCAGGGTCCCATCAACAGATAGACACACCTGACGAGGTGTGTCTCTAGTTGAGAAATCAGTGGACAAATGGAAGGAGACACCTCGTGTAATCGACCGCACCGTGGCAGAGTAGATGACTTGTCAAATTCAGGAACGTTTGAGTGTCATGGAGAATAGTGACTGACGAAACACATTCAAGATGTAAAAGTCCAGGAGCGCAGCCCACACACCCATAGCAGCAGTGTCCACCGGGTGGGAGCAGCCCAGGTGTCCCTCTGAACAAAATGGATGAACAGAGCATGGTGCTTTATACAGAGGGTGCCGAGAAACGTGCACATTTTAAGAAAGGAAAAAACTGTATTAAAATTGTAACATCGGCATCCACCAATAATAAAAGACAAGTATAAGTCGTGTTGAGCACCTCTTGTAACTGCAGAAGTCAAACGTGACTTCAGTGTGCAGTCTTAATTGTTTTTCCTTTCTCAGAATGTGTGTCCACTCTTCGGGCACTCTCTGTATACACACGCTACAAAAGGAGGAAGTTCTGACACAGCTGCCGTGCAAGCGACCAGGAAGACACTGGGCCAGACACAGAAAGGCTGTGCGATCCTGCTGGTGAGGGCCCTGAGCAGTTGAGGCATAAGGGAGAGTGTGGAGCCGGGGGCTGGGGGAGGGGCTGGGACGTTATTGACTCCTGGGGACAGAGTTTCAGTGTTACAAGATGAAAAAGTCCTGTGGGCTGATGGTGGTGACCATTGCACAATGTGATTGTGCTTAATGCCCCTGAGCTGTGCACAATAGCCCAGACTGGGCCATGGCGAAGATGGTAACTTTCACGCTGTGCATGTTTTACCACAGTGAAATAAAAATCCAAGTGTCCCTTATGATACATACAGAGAAAAGAAATAGACCCAAATCTTTAGCCTTGGTGGTAGAGAATCTGGAGGAAGGGCAGGAGGCCCTTCCTCACGAGACATGCTGCTGGTACTCCAGGGAGAAGGCTGATAATTGGGAGGCTGCACAGCTGACTTGGCAGGATGGTGAGTGGACAGTCAGGCTCCTGGGGCAGGTCCACCCAGCCACAGGAGCAATGCCCATTCGTGCCTCTGTGACTGAACATTTATACTCTCCAAGAAGAAGCCGAGTTGACATCACCATGGCCCTCCTGGGGTGTTGTGACATGACCCATGGAGGGACCCTGGCCCAAAATGCTAAGGTGAACCTCATCAGAGATTCCACCAACTTCCTGGAGTTCATAGTCCATTTTCAGTTGTAACAATACCACAGATTGGGCCAGGCACGGGGCTCATGCCTGTAATCCCAGCACTCTGGGAGGCCGAGGAGGGCAGATTGCTTGACTTCAGGAGTTTGAGACCAGCCTGAGTAAGAGTGAGACCCCCATCTCTATTAAAAACAGAAAAACTACCCAGGCATGGTAGTGTACACCTGTAATCCCGGCTACTAAGGAGGCTGAGGCAAGAGCATTGCTCTAGCCCAAGAGTTTGAGATTGCTGTGAGCTATGATGCCATGGCACTGTTCCCAGAATAACAGAGAGACTTTGTCTCAAAAAGAAAAAAAAATACACACTGGGTAATTTTTTTTATTTATTTTGACTCTCAGTAGAGTGCCCTGGTCATAGGTCACAGCAACCTCAAACTCCTGGGCTCAAGCAATTCTCTTGTCTCAGCCTCCTGAATAGCTGGGACTATAGGTGCTCGCTGCTACAACACCCAGCTATTTTTAGAGACAGAGTCTCACTCTGGCTCAGGCTGGTCTCAAACCTGTGAGCTCAGGTAATACACCTGCCTCGGCCTCCCGGAGTGCTGGGATTACAGGAGTGAGCCACCATACCCAGCCCTTTCTTCTCTTCTTGTAAGGCCATGGTCCTATCGGACGGGGCTCCACCCTTACAACCTGGCTTAGCCTCAGTTGCCTGCTAAGAGTCTGTGCCGAGACACCCTTATTAGGGTCACATTTCCAACCGTGAACTTCTGGGGCCAGAGTCAAACCACATCTCTGGGCACAGGGAGTTCAGGCTCTAGAAGGTGAGCAGCTCCAGGAAGCCCCCATCAAGCAAATCCAGGATGTGTGGCAAGGTCAGTTCAGAAAGTCAATGTTGTGAGTTTAAAAAGGCGAGAAGAGACTTAGAGGACAGTACAACCAACTTCAGCACTCTACTTTGCTGGACCCTGTGCTTGAGGAGACTGGGGACTCCAGACCACCAAGGCAACTAAGGCCCACCAAGGCTTTGGTGGGCTGTGGGGACAGCTCTGGGATGGGCAGAGGGGGCTCCTCGGCTTTGGAGGTGGAGGTAGAAGCATGTGGTTGTGGAGGCAGGTCTGCACTCTGTAATCTGGCTGTTCAGAGGAAAGTTTTGCACCCATGGGCTCCTTGGTGGTGGCTCATTACCTCTTAGGTATAAAACCTTTAGAAACAGGCAGGAGTGTGAACACATGTGCTCGGCTGTGCAGGTTCCCAGAGAGCTCCCCCTTGGTCACTCAGGAGTGAGAGAGTGGTCTCTGTCTACCCCTCAACATCCTCTGAATTTTAAATCTAAGAATATATGACCTATTATAAAACAAGTAAAAAATATAAATGGCAGGCTGAGTGCAGTGGCTCATACCTATAATCCCAACACTCTGGGAGGCTGAGGTGGGCAGATTGTTTGAGTTCAGGAGTTCAAGACCAGCCTGAGCTAGAGTAAGACCCTATCTCTACAAAAAATAGAAAAACTAGTTGGGCATTGTGGCAGGCACCTGTACTCCCAGCTATTTAGGAGGCTGAGGCGAGAGGATCACTTGGCCCAGGAGTTTGAGGTTGCTGTGAGCTCTGATGCCACAGCACTCTACCTGGGGTGACAGAGTGAGACTCTCTCAAATGGTGAATATTTCCCCTGTCGTAAGGTGATGAGAATGATATGGCAGATGGGCTAGGTAACAAAACCCTCCTAAGTTGGGAGATGCAAGCAAGTGGCCCCCTGCTTGAGGAGGTTACCTGGGGGCCTTGTCAAAAGGGGCTATGGGATCCTGCTCACCCTTGCCTGGAAGATAACCTGAGACCCCCACATCCAATCATGCTCCCTGCCACCTGCCTGCTGCCTGAAACAGATGGGGGCTTTCCTCCCCTTCCCTGCTGTCTTCCCTCCACACAATCCTGCCCCTCCTCAGCCTGGCCCAGATCCCAAAGGCTTCCAGAAAGACTGATTCTGGGCCCCTCTGGGCCCCTCTGGACCCCCTTCTCCTCCTCATCTGTGAGGAGCTCAGGGCTCGTGTAGTATGCTGGCGAATCCCTTTGCCTCTCACATTGCATTTTATTCTTTGGTTGATGTTCTAATGTGCCCTAGACAGGAATGACTTGTAGTTGGGGAACTAGTGGGATCCCCAATGCCCAGTGCTGGGTGCAGCCCACGAAAAAGCTTGATAAACGTCACCCAGGGAACCACCAGGGCAGTTGAACTGGGAAGGCTCCATCTGTGCTGGACAATTGTGCCCGTCCCCAGGCAGGGTCACAGGGGCACCACATGGGCCGTCTTCCACCCCCCAAGGCCACCCACACAGCCCCAAGGAGGAGCCAGCATCCACTCCCAGGGCCTGAGCTTCTTCCAGGGTCTAGGCACCTGCCCACAGGACCTGCCCTCCCTGGAGCTGGTCTCTTGACAGGGACCAAGACCAGTTACCCAGGAAGCTGCCATTCAGGCCAACACAACTCAGCCATGCTTGGCTCAGGAGGCAGCAGCTCCCCAAATGTGTGTTGGCAGGGAAGGCAGCACAGGCTTCCCTGGACCTGGCTCCAGCCTGAGAGCTTCCTGAGTCACTGCTCCTGCCGTCCTGTCCAGGCCTCATGTCCCAGGGCTTAGGGCCCTCCCAGACTGACTGGACACGCTCTAGCAAGCCAGCCCCACTTCCAGCTTCTGTAGGGGAACGTTGAAACAGGCCAGTGTGATCATGGTGTGCTCAGGGGACACCCACAGGCCTGTCTGCAGCAGGGACCACCTGTAGTACTCCAGGGCCAGCAGCATGTCCTGTGTCTGAATGGCCAGGGGTTAGAGCAGGGAGACCAAGGCTCATGGTTCAGAGGCAGACCACCAGGTTCCCTCAGCCCAGGGGCATTCAGCTGGGACCTGAGGACTTTGGAGTCTTGGCCAGGGCCTGGGCAGCAGAGAGAGCTGGGCTGAGGCTAGCTAGGAGGACAGCAGAATTGCCTCCCTGCTCGGCCTCTCCCCTGTGGGCGTCCAGGAGATGGAGACAGGAGTAGGCAATGGGGCCCGTATCCCAACGCCCACAGAGGTGTAGCCTCCCACATCCACACCCCCAGCCTGGCTTCTCCACCTGGCAGGGGCAGGGGAGGAGGATGTGGTGCCAACTATCCCCACGGCTTGTACCCACAGTCCCCAGAAATCAGACCCAACCATCCTGTCCTGAGCCCTAGTGAGGAGCCCAAGAGGAGGATTCAGCAGACCCTCCTTGGACTGACCAGTGTGGAGGATAATGAAGCCTGAGCTGGGTTTGTGCTTTGTTCCTGGTCCCCTGGGCTGGGGGTGCAGGCGCCTTGGAGGATGTGGCTGACTACCCAGTAGGGGTGCAGAAAGAAGCATTCCCAGGGGCAGGCCTGGGCCATCCCTTGGGGTACCCAGGCTGAAGTGGTTCTGCTGGAGACCCCAGCTCTCCGTCCATGCCTGGGCTTCCTGGAGGCTGCTGCTGAGGGACATGGCCTGGCCCCAGCAGAGCCTGGGCTGTTGCCTGTTGCCCTGTGGGAGGGGCTGTTCTGACCTGAAGCCCCTGAGGAGTCAATGACCCAGTGGGCAGTGTGTGACATGCGTGGAGGGTCACAGCCCTTGGGCAGGCGTTTCCAGAAGTCTAATGCAAGACCTGCCCTGAGACCTGCACAGGCTGCACACCCGCGTGGACACCCAAGAGCCAGTCTCCCAGGTTCCCCTGTACCCACAGCACACCCGTGTGGGCACCCAAGAGCCAGCCTCCCAGGTTCCCCTGTACCCACAGAACATCCACGTGGGCACCCAAGAGCCAGCCTCCCAGGTTCCCCTGTACCCACAGCAAACCCTCTGGGATCACTGCTCGGGGCAGGACGAGTGGGACCTGTGGCCTCTGGCCCTGTGGCCTTGTGGGCCAGGCAGCTGTGACCTATTCGTCATGGGATAAGTGCCAACTGGTGGCTCAGCCTCCCCCGGGGCTCTTCCATTTACCATCTCAGCTACAGTGTCCTTAAACTGGGTGGATGAAGGGAGGGCCACACCTGAAACCCAGTACCAGCCTGCTGGGCAGACATGGTCTTTGCCAAGGAAACTGGGCCCTGTGTCTTGATGCAAGATGCTTGAGCCAGGGCTCTGAAGGCCACAGGAAGCAGCTCTGCCCACCAGGACCAGGCAGCGGAGGAAGATGTCCCCCCACCCAGCACCTTTCAGTCCTCATGTGGCTGCTCACAGAAGCGACGGACTGGGTTGGGCTTGGTGCTGGAAGGAGGGAGAACTGGAGCTACAGGTGAGGAGGGACTATATGGCCTCCTTCCCTCAGGGCCCTGTCCCAGGAGGGGAAGTAGGAAGGGACGTGTGGTGGGTAAGGTGGAAGCCAGCACTGTCCCGGGTCCCTGTGGGCTGCAGCCCCCCACCTAGCACCCCTGCCAGCCATCTGAGGGGCAGTTGGGCCTACTCTATGCTTGCCTGGAGCTGCAAGGGGCCCGCCTGGGACATGGGGTTGGGAAGCTCCTAGGTGAGGGTGAGGCCTGGTTCTGGGCTCTTCAGAGGAGCAAGGGTCTGGGGCCCTTTCCTCCCTCTCCTGCCCCTAGGAGGGTGATGAGGCCACTTCATCATCCCCAGTGAGACAGCACAGCTGGGCTGGCTATCCCCTGCTCAGCTTAGCTTTGTGGTTAGGGGAGTTTCAGAGAGAAAGTACTTGGACCCCAGTTACTTCCTGGAACCTCAGAGGGCAGTGGAGAAGGGTGCCAAGCAGAGAGGGGCGCCGGGCCTGCTGCCAGATAAGCCCTGGTAAGTCAGGGCTCTGTGTGTTGGGGGTGAGCCTGGGGGCTGGGAAGAGGGTTCTGAAAGCAAAGGTGAGTTACTGGCCTGACTGTGGAACTTTGTTGAGGGTTTCCAGGCGCAGGAGGATTGAGGGGGATGAGGTCTGCCACAGTGTGCTTTTAGCACACTGCCCACCCTAGGACACTCTTCTGGAAAATACCCTCCCCTGGCTGCTGGACCAGGCAGCTCTATCCTGGGCCTTCTACTGGGTGGGCTGGGGGTGGGACATAACCAGGGGCCTGGCTATGTCCCTCTGGCCTGGGAGGCAGGTGCGGTCCCGGGAAGGGAGAAGCAGGTTAGCAAGGGCTGGCAGTGCTGGGCACTCGGTCCTTTCTGTCATGTGCATGACACAGGCTTGGACCTGACTGCGGAGGACAGAGAGCAGGACTGAGCACAAAATCCTGTCTTAGGTGACCAGGGCTGGTGGGAGGGAGATGGGCCAGGTGACAGAAGAGAAGGAAAGAGAGTAGGGACTAAGCCAGTAGGCCGGGGTGTGGTTAGCCTCACCAGCAGTCAAAGAAATGCAAAATTTTTTTTTTTTTTTGCAGTTTTTGGCTGGGGCTGGGTTTGAACCCACCACCTCCGGTATATGGGGCCGGCACCCTACTCCTTGAGCCACAGGTGCTGCCCACAAATGTGTTTTTAAACCAGTCTTTAATCCATCAAATTGGGACAAACAGAGAAGTTGGTCCCCTGGTGTTGGAAGTGTCCTTGTTCCCACTGGAGCTGGTAACTCATAAGTTTCCTCCCCAAAATTGTCCCCCATGGGAGGACAGAAATGAGGTCAAAGACTTGTGTAGAAGGAGGTAAGTGGAGAAGGCTGGGACGTTCCCAGAGATGGTGACACAGCTAGAGAAATTACAGTGAGTCTGCCAGACGGCGGGGGCAGGATGGGGAACCGCAACCTGTCGCTGTCGAGGGTGTGTGTGGCGGGCTGGGTGGGGCTCATTCTCTGCCCTTGTGTCTGTCTGAAAAGTCCCCAGTAAATACTTAAAAAATTCTCCTCAACAGACTGAAAGCACGTAGCTCTGGGGACTGAGGCAAGATCACCTGTGTCCTGCGGTCCGAGTATCCATCTGGACAGTGGGGCTCCTCCAGGAAATGGGCTCGTATGGGAAAGAAGTGGCAGAGCAAGGTTGTACCAAGGGAGAAGACCCAAGGCTGAGGGAGGGTCTAGGCTGGGCAGAGGGTGCTACTGATAGCTGAGCTGGGCAGAGATACAGGAGCTGAGTGCTCAGCTGGGGCTGGGGGTGAGGGGCTTGATGTGACCCGGTGGAGTGGAGGCACAGCAGGGGGTAGAGGTGCTAGGCCCAGTGAACGGGGGTGACAGGCTGCCCTGTGTCTGCTTCGGTGGTGATGGAGGCCTTAGCCTGTGGTGGAAGGAAGGGGACCCAGTGTCCTCTGGGCCCAGGTTGGTGCTGTGAGTACTGTGGCTGTTCTTACTCCAGTCTGGAGGGCTGGCAGTGGGAAAGGCAGTGAGCAGAGGGGAATAACAGCCCGGTTCAGAAAGGCCCTAAAGGGTAGGCACCGACAAAGGAGCAGTGTCCAGGTCCCTGCATGGGTGCCCCAGGTTGTTTGGTGTGGCAGAAGCTCGACCTCGGCGGTGAGCGTTGGGACTCTTTGATGGCCTGGCCTGTTCTGTGGCTTTCCTGTGTTGGCGGCTCCCATCTGGCCTCCTGCTGGGCTCACTGGTCCTTTCCACGTGTCCCGCTGGGCTGCTGGTGCCCAAAGGACAGTGACGTGGCCCAGAGCTCAACGTCAGCAGCTAGCGCTGTGTGGTGACATTCAGTGTACCTACCAGCTTAGGGCCCAGGGGCCTTGGCGGTCTGGGAGGGGCCTGCATTTTCCGTCAAGCTGCCACTTCCTCTGGTTTTGCAGAAGTGGCTTAAAGATCAGCACCTTTTCTCTGCTCCTGGGCTTGCTAGACCATCAGGAAAGGCAGAAGCCCGCAGGGCAAGGGCTTGTACTCCCAGGTTTGGCTCTAATGCCCTCCAGAAGCGTCCATCCAGTCAGTGATGGTGGACAGGCTCCCAGGAGCCCTTTCCCAGGCATCTCAGGGGGGCTGGTGTGGACCCAGGGCCTTCTGATCTGTAGTCTGACCTAGTGGCCTCTGGCAGTCCTTCTGATCTGGGGTCTAACATAATGGCCTCTGGTGGTTTGTTCATGTGTCCCTCCCTCATGCTTCTCTGCAAGGTGACTTTCCTGCTTAATGCTGGGCCCTCGGTGCAGACACAGGGAACCCCTCAGACCCTCCCTTGGGGACCCCAGCCCACTCTGCTACCTGCCTTGGCCCTCTGTAGCTATGCTCCCCCCGCCCCCACGCCTCTTCCTTTTATTTCAGTTATGGCCATAGAGCCTTGCCCCTCTTGTCGGGCCTTGGACCTAGGGCATAGCAGCCCAGGGGCACAGCAGCCCGGGTGACAGGGCCAGCGTGTCCCAGCTGAGCAGAGGCCGGGTAGGGGCAGAATCCACGCACAGGTGCCCATAGATGTGTGAAAGGCCCCTCACTGTGTCTCACCATCTTGATTCACAGGGGCTGCCCTGAGACCCAGGGAGGGGCAGGTGGGAGCTGAGGGAACCCTCAGACGCCCACCGCCCCTGTCAAGAGGATATTACCTTGGAGGTAGCTTTTCTTCATTTTTGCTTGCCTCAATGTCTCACTTATATTTATTATTTTTTTGTGATAGAGTCTTGCTCTATCTCTGGGGCTGGAGACCAGTGGCATCATCATGGCTCATTGCAGCCTCTAACTTCAGGGGTCACACAATCCTCCCACCTCAGCCTCCCAGAATGCTAGGATTGCAGGGACAAGCCACTCCGTCCCACCAACATCTTTCTTTTTAATGTGTTTTCGAGGTATTGCTTTGAAATTCTTCATGAGTCATTGAACTTCCTGTAACTTCAGGTCAACATCTTGCCTTCCTGCTACTTGACAAATGAGTGCTGGGGAACCCATCAGCCAGCAGAACTGGGGCTGGAGCCTGTGGTGTCCACAGTTCTGCCTTCCTTGGGAGCATCTTCGGGAGAGTCCCAGCACCTGTTGGCTTCCCTTGAGTGTCTCTGGCCAACAGAGGGCAGCCCATGGTGAGGGCTGGGGTCCACCTGCCCCTGGAGGGCAAGCCTCAGAGAGCAGCGTCCAAGCATCAGAGGACAGCCTTAGAATGGTCACTCCCCTACCTGTGGCTGGTTAGGGTGGAACCTGTTTTGGGGGTCCTGGTGGGGGAAGGAAGCAGACAGATAGCTCTAGAGGCCCACCCCACCCACCAGCAGGGCTTGCATCCCTCTCATGCCAGGATTCAGTGTCAGGCCCACATGTTCTTCATACCTGGGGTACTTACTTCACCAGGAAAGTGACCGGCAGAGGGTTTTACGTACGTTTAGATTTTTTGAAACATACTACAAAATCGTGCTCTAGGAAATCTGTGCCAGTTTATTCTTCCATCAGCTCAGCATGAAGGACCACGTGTTCACATGTGTGATGACATAAACCTCCTAAGTCTTTACCTGTCCAGCCTGATAGGTCAGGGAAGAGGGACTATCTTTCAGATGTGTCCATTTGCATTTCTTGATTGTAAGTGGACTGGGGCATTGTTCAGATTTTGTGAGCTGGTTTTATTTCTTCAGTGTAGCACGTGGGCTGTCTCCTCACCCCAGCATCAGTGACTGGAATGACGCTGAAAGCCACCTGCAGTGATGGTGCACAGCATGGTGGTTTCCTGCTCTTGGGCTTTGAGTCTTGTGCTTACCCTGTGGGTTGCCATGGGGTAACCGTGCTCACTAACCATGCTCACTAACCATTTTGTCAGATGAATTAATCTTTGGTTTAATCTGGTTTCCCTAAAGCAATTTCAACCTGCTTTTTCCAGGTCATTTTAAATCCTCAGTGTAAACCACAGAAAGGACCAAGGCATGTGCCACATGTTCAGAACCACAGAGGCTGGAGCCCACGACATGCCAGGTGAGAGGGCCACCTGGGCTCTGCCCATGGAAGGGAAAGCCCATAAGAATTTTGCCTCATAATTCAAAATTTAACATACAAAAAATAGATGATCGTAATAGAACTCACTCTAAGACAACACGCCTGAGGCACTCTCCTGAGAAGCTGGGGTGCTCACAGTTCCTGATAAGTTCTGGGAAAGCCAGGAACCGGGTGAGGGACATCAGTGTCCCTCAGCTGTCCACTTCCTGGAAAGTGACTGCTGCTGAGCAGGGAGTTATCCCCAGGGCCCCAGGCCCACTCAGCTCCCCGAGGGTCAGCAGTGGCCTGTGTAAGCACCTCTCCTGCCCTCACCTAGAAGACTCTTTTCCAGGAGGTCACCTACATGGGGGCAGCCTCACTACCAGCCTGGCACAGAGGTGACGGCCTGGAGAGGCCACCTGAGGGAAGGGACCAGCACCTCTGCCAGGTGAAGGCTGGGGGACCCCAGATCCCTGCTGGGTCTCACTTGCATCTGCACCTGGGTTTTGGATTTTACGTGCTTTGTCCCCAGAGAATGGAACCATCACTGAGACGGTACAGTCAGTGCCAGAAACACATCTGAGCCCTAGAGTGGAGACAGGCCACCCAGGCTTCTCCAGTGAGGGCTGGGTAGTCCTGTGATGGGGAGCAGAGCTGCCCAGGAGGGAACAGCGGTGTCAGGTCCCCCTCCCAAGAATTGTCCCACTGCCCCCACCCGACAGCCACAGCCTAGTCTCTTGGCCAATGAGCTGACAGCTGGATCTGACTGGTGGTGGGCAGTTTGCTCACAACCTGAGCCACATGTGTCAGGCCCATGTGGGGCCAGAGTGGGGAGGAAGGTGAATGAGGAGACCCAGAAAAGTTCATGGTTGGCTCAGCACCTGTAGCTCAGCGGCTTGGGCGCCAGCCACATACACTGGACCTGGGCGGGGGTGGGGGTGGGGTTGTTGAACCCAGCCTGGGCCTGCCAAACAACAACGACAACTACAACCAAAAAAAAAAAAAAAATAGCTGGGTGTTGTGGCCAGTGCCTGTAGTCTCAGCTACTTGGGAGGCTGAGATAAGAGAATCGCTTAAGCCCAAGAGTTTGAGGTTGCTGTGAGCTGTGATGCCACAGCAGTCACCAAGGGTGACATAGTGAGACTCTGTCTCAAAAAAAAAAAAGAACAGTTCATGGCATGGTCACTCACAACACTGGGATGGCCATGGTCAGAAAACCAGAAACAGGTTGTGCATGGTAACTCGTGCCTGTAATCTCAGCATTCTGAGAGACCCAGACAAGAAAATGGCTTGAGCTCAGGAGTTCAAGGTTACAGTGAGCTAGGCTGATGCTACAGCACTCTAGCCCGGATAACACAGTGAGATTAAAGGAAAAAAGAGGGAGAGAAAGAGGGGAAGGAGGGAGAGGAGGGAGAGGACAGAGAGGAGAGGATGAGGAGAAGAGGGGAGGCGAGAAGAAGGAGAGGGGAGGAGGAGGAGAAAGGAAAGGAAAGGAAAAGAAAGGAAGGAAGGAAGGAAGGAAGGAAGGACAGATGGATGTACATACGGACTAGAAACAACAAGCGCTGGTCAGGATGTGGAGAGACTGGAACCCTCGTGGGCTGCTGGTGGGCACATATAGTGGTGTAATTGCTATGGGAAACAGCCTGGATGTTCCTCAAAAAGTTGAAAACAGAATTACCATGCAATCCAGTCATCCCACTTATGGGCCCAAGAGAACTGAAGGCAGGCAAGTGAACAGACACGTGCATGCTGCGTCCACAGTGCCATTATCCACAGCAGCTGAGCCCTGGAGGCAGCTGAGTGTCCACTGAGATACAGACACATGGATAAGCAGAATGTGCTCAAGGTCACATCTTGGAGTGTTACTTTGCAAGGGAGTCACTCAGCCTTAAGAGAAGGGAATCCTGGGAGGCGCCTGGGACTTAAAGGAGTAGGGCACCAGTCCCATATACTGGAGGTGGTGGGTTCAAACCCAGCCCCAGCCAAAAAAATAATAACAATAATAATAATAAACAAAAAAAAAAAGAAGAAGAAGGGAATCCTGACACCTGCTCCAACAGGGATGGGCCTCGATGCCACTTTGGGGAGCGAGATAAGCCAGACACAAAAGGACAAATGCTGTGTGACCCTGAGAGTGTTGGAACCTACACAGACAGAGGTGGGATGGCAGGTGCCAACCTGGGGTGGGAGTTAGGTTTAGTGGGGACAGAGTTTCAGCCTGGAGAGATGAGAAAGGTTTGCAGATGGATGGAGGGGATGATTGTGTGAGGCAGCCACTGCCACCAGGGAACCAGCTCCATGGGGTGGAGTCCTCCCCCAAGACTCCAGCACGGGATCACACTCGGTGTGAAGAGGAGTGTGTCAGGTCCAGCTGAGGACTCAGGGAGGACTAAAAACTCACAGAGAACCCAGTCAGTCCAGGTGTGAAGCAGAATTTCTAGAAATTAAAGATATTACATGAGGATAAAAACTCATCAAATAAGCTTTTAAAAATGCAGATTACACAAAGTTAAAATGAGAGTTAATGAATTGAAGTTACATATGAAGATATTATCCAGAGGGCCCTGAAGGACAAAAAGGTGGAGGTGGGAGAGGAAGCTGGGACACTAGGAGTGGGACAGGAGGGTCAGCGAGTCTCACTCAGGCCCAGAGTTCCCCGAGGGGCACAGGTGTGGCTGTCCAGAGTGGATGGAATACCTAAGTCCTCTCATTCAGAAGGTCAAGGGCATGGCAGAGGGACTCACAGGTGGCCACTACCTGCAGCTGCAGAAGCTGAGACGGGGCTGAGGCCTTCAACACACTGAGGCCAAAGTGCACCCTGGGGAAATTATCTCTAAAACTGGGGTAAAATAAAGGCACTTCATATAAACAACAGCTGGGAGAGTTTGCCCCAACAAGCTCTATTTTTTTTTTTTTTGAGACAGAGTCTCTGTTGGCCTGGGTAGAGTGCTGTGGCATCATAGCTCACAGCAGCCTCAAACTCCTGGGCTCAAGAGGTCCTCCTGCCTCAGCCTCCTAACTAGCTGGGACTTCAGGCACCTGCCACCATGCCCGGCTAGTTTCTTATTAGTGTGGGGGGGGGTGTCTCACTCTTGCTCAGGCTGGTCTCCAACTCCTGAGTTGTGGGAATCCTCCCACTTTGACTTCCCAGAGTGCCGGGATTACAGGTATGAGCACCTTGCTCAGCCCCCAACAAGCCCTTCATAGCAGAATTTCCAAAGGATGTCAGAAACTGTGGTGGGCTGAATGTTTGTGTGCCCCCCACCTTGAATTCTTATGTTTGAATCTTTAATCTCAAGGGGATGTGTTAGCAGTTGGGGCCATTGGGAAGGTGCGATGATGCTCTGAAAAAGAGGCCCTGAGGGAACCCCTGTCCTTCTCACCATTGGGGACACAGGACAAGGTGCCATCTATGGACCAGGAAGCCCTCATGGAACACTGAGTATTCTCACCTGGGTCTGTAACTTCCACCTCCAGGCTGTGAGAAATAGATGTGAGACATAGGCAGTTGCATGCCTGTGGGTAGCCCAGTCTGCAGGGCTTGTGAGGGAACTCTGGGCAGGCTCAGACATCCAGGAAGGAACTAAATGGTTGTGGAAAGGCCAGATGCAGGGACTCACACCTGTAATCCCAGCACTTTGGGAGGCTGAGGAGGATAGATCCCCTGAGCTCAGGAGCTGGAGACCAGCCTGAGCAAGAGTGAGACTCCTCCTCTACTAAAAATTTTAAAAAAGTAGCCAGGCGTTGTGGTGGGCACCTATAGTATCCCAGCTACTTGGCAGGCTGAGGCAGGAGAATCTCTTGAGCCCAAGAGAGGTTGCTGGGAGCTGTGATGCCACAGCACTCTACCAAGGGTGACAAGGTGATACTCTGTCTCAATAAAAAAAGAAAAAAGAAAAAAAAAAGAAATCCTGCTGGAAAGTTTTTAAGCACTTGTATCTTGTCTGGAGTTACCATGAAGCTTCTTGTTCTTTCTTGGGCTGTAAAGCCTTTCTCAGGTGGCCGCCAGGTGCTCCCATCCTCACTCTTGTTTCTGTCCCATAGGAAACGCTTCCCAAGTGACCAACTATGCCGCACGGGCTTCTGAGAACTGCAACGTGTCCTTCGAGGAGAGCAGAGTGTTCCTGGTGGTGGTGTATAGCGCAGTGTGCACACTGGGCCTTCCAGCCAACTGCCTGACCGCATGGCTGACGCTGCTGCAGGTGCTACAGGGCAACGTGCTGGCGGTCTACCTATTCTGCCTGGCGCTGTGCGAGCTGCTGTACGTGGGCACCCTGCCGCTCTGGATCATGTACGTCCAGAACCAGCACTGCTGGACTCTGGGCCCGTGGGCCTGCAAGGTGACCGCCTACATCTTCTTCTGCAACATCTATGTCAGCATCCTCTTCCTCTGCTGTGTCTCCTGTGACCGCTTTGTGGCGGTGGTGTATGCTCTGGAGAGCCGGGGGCACCGCCGCCAGAAGACCGCTGTGGTCATATCTGTGTCCATCTTTCTCCTGGTCGGGCTGGTTCACTACCCGGTGTTTGAGATGGAGGACAAGAACACCTGCTTTGAGACACTGCAGATGGACGCCAGGATTGCTGGATACTACTACGCACGCTTTGCCGCCGGCTTCGCCCTGCCCCTCCTTCTCATCTCCTTCACCAACCAGCGCATCTTCCTGAGCATCCGGCGCAGTGTGGGCCTGGACGCTGTCCAGAAGGCCCAGGTGCGACGCTCCGCAGTGGCGGTCGTGCTCATCTTCCTGCTATGCTTTGCACCCTACCACCTGGTACTCCTCCTCAAAGCTGCTGCCTTTTCCTACTATAGAGGGGACCACCATGATGTGTGTGCCTTTGAAGCCAGGCTCTACACGGCCTCCACGGTGTTTCTGTGCCTGTCCACAGTGAACAGCGTGGCAGACCCCATCATCTATGTGCTGGCCACAGACCACTCTCGGCAGGAAGTATCCAGAATCCACAAGGGGTGGAAAAAGTCTGCAAAGACGGACATCACCAAGCTCACATGTTCCAAGGACTCAGGGGAGACAGGATCACCCACGGCACTCACAGACCACTTCACATTCCTGCAGCCTGTCCACCCTCAGGACTCACAGCAGGACACGTGGGGCTCAGGGTGTTCCCTTAGCAGGCTGGGCGAGGAGTCCTGCTGAGCTCATGTACTGCAGGGGAGGACAGCAGGGGTGAGAGGGGGCACCAAGTGGCCAGTGCCATCTGCTGAGCCACCAGCCAGTCCATCCAGATCCCCGTAGAGGCCTCTGAAGACACAGTACAGGTCTCTTGCTCCTTCCAAGAGCCTCTGCCCTTGGGTGTCATAGCCCCAGGATTTCCCACATAGGCAGTTGCATGTCCAAGGTGGCCTGGACTGAGAGCTACAGGCAGGAGGACGTCCTGCTGGCAGCCTGTCTGGCCAGCTCCCTCAGCTGTCAGCAAACAGCAGAGGCCCCAGGCAGCTGCCCAGTTAGCACCCATGCTGGTGCCTTCATTTGTGTGACTTTCCACAAATGTTGCCTGGATAGGATGCTACACCATGGGCTTTCCATGTTTCTGCCACAGAATGTGGATATGAGTCAGGCCACGGGTCACCTAGTGCTGTGGGATACGGGAGCTGGCCCTGAGAGTCCTCGTCTGGGGTTGGCTCAGTGCTGAGTGCACGTGTGCTGCCTGGGCCCTTCAGGGAGCCTTGGGTCAGGCAATTAGCTGCTCTGGCTCCTGAATGGCCACCCACGGGCCCCCTGAGGAGCCCCACATGTTCATGCTGGGAGCACCCATTGGCAGGAAATGCTGGTGGACACCCCGGGTGGGGTGTGGCACAGATGCCACAGAGGCAAGGGACACTTGGAATTCCTGGCTCCATTGTCAGGGAGAAGTGGCTGAGAGGTCCACAGACCCTGTCAGCAGCAAGTGTGTGACATGGACCCTGGCCCCCAACCCCTTCATAAGGCTGGAGCACAGGAGCTGGTTTGTGTTTTGTGGAAAGTCATCATCTGGGAAGCCCAAGGCCCAGAGGCAGACCCCGGCTTTACACCTGACCAGCCTTGCCTGAGGCAGGTCATGTCTCTGCCTTGGTTTCTCCATTTGTAAAACAGGGCCAATGACACCTACCTCACTGAGTCACTGCCAGGGCTGACTGTCCTCCCCTCTGTATCCCTCTGCTCTGCCCTTCACACATGGAGCACAAGCAGGGCCCACTCTGTGGTGTAGGGCCCTGGGATGTCATAGCCCCTTTCTGTGTGGCAGCTGCCATTCTTCACTGTGAAAGGCATTGAGAAAATGCACTTAGAAATAAAAGCACATAAATGCATGTTAGCCCAACTTCCTCTTTAAAGGAAACAATGCAGCTTTACCTTGTGGGCTGACTGGTTAAACTCTTTCCTCCAGGGCTCTCTTGGGGGCTCTCACAGGGACAGCCATGGAGGGGCTTGGTGAGTGTGGGCTGAGGTCCTGGAGCAGTCCAGAGAACTCAGCGCTTGGGCAAGAAGGAGTACACCATGTTCAGAGGGTATTGATCCCCAGGGCTGCTGCAGTTGCCTCAAACTTGGCTGCTTACCACAACAAAACTGATCTCTGTGGTTCTGGAAACCAAAACTCCACTTTTTTAGCTTTTGCTGCCATAAAACAACAACTACACAGCCTTTTCCTTCCAGAGCTGGGTTCTGCCATATGCTGCCCAGGTGGCTGCACTCTGGACTCGAGGGTGGGGACAGTCCAGCTTGGGGCTGGGAGCCACATGGAGCACCTGGCCCAGGGCAGACCATGTAGAAATCCCCCCCAGATTCCCAAAGGACGGCTCACTTTGGGTAGGCATCATCCTCTGCCCCCCAGGCTCGTCCTCCATAATTTGGGAAAGGTGGGCTAATGTAGGCACTGGCCCACCACAGGGTAGGTGCTTCCTCGTTGGTTCCCCTGGTGAAGGACCCCAGGGGATAGGAAGTTCATTTATGAAAAGGTCTATTTTTCCCCAGGTGCTGGTCTTAAACAGACCCTCTGAGTTTACCTTTCACATGAGTCAGCTGCCTGCAGCCACCAGGGGGCAGCACTTGAGAGGCCCTGCCACTGCTTCCCACCTGCCTGCCTGTGTCCAGTGTTCCTCTACCCTATCTGGGCAACATGTCTTTGTAACCAGTTGTTACTCTGCATTGGGCTTCTCTCCCTGAACACCTATCTGGTGTTTCCGGCGGTGGCTGGCTTTATGCGTGGCCCAGAGTATGCTACCAACATCCCATGTGTGTGCCCATCCTCCTCTGACAGGCATTCAGATGCTTTCTACTTTGAAGCTGTCAACATAAAAAAAGAAAGAAAGAAAAACAGGGTGGCGCCTGGGCCTCAGTGAGTAGGGCACCAGCCCCATATACCAAGGGTGGTGGGTTCAAACCCGGTCCCAGCCAAACTTCAACCAAAAATAGCCCAGCATTGTGGCAGGCGCCTGTAGACCCAGCTACTCAGGAGGCTGAGGCAAGAGAATCGCTTAAGCCCAAGAGCTGGAGGTTGCTGTGAGCTATGACGCTAGAGCACTCTACTGTGGGCGATAAAAAAAAAATAGAAAGACAAATCTCTAAGTTAAAAAAAAGGTTTTATTTGGGAATAGTATCCAGGGCAATACACCGACTGCAGTGGCCACTGGTACATCCAGAGAGGAAAGGGGAAGTTGGGGTTTGGGGACAGAGTTGCAAGTGCTGTTATGGAAGGAAGTGATGCTGGGGCCCCGCCTTCCAGGGTGGCTGAGTTCTGACTGGCAGATGTCCTGGTGGCTGGGTGGGACCTGCAGTCTAGGGAGTTATAGTCAGGCCCTTGCAGTTTTGGTTGGGGTTTGTGCCAGGAGGTGTCAGACACGTGCTCCCTACTATCAGCCTGCTGTCCTCGGGTGGCCCCTGAAGCAAGCTGCAGCTTGAAACCTTTCCCTGCAGTTCTGTTATCAGGCAAATCTCGTGTGAGCTCCCTCTACCCCCATTTGCCAGTGTGACAGCTTTCACACAACGCTGAGTCACTGGCTATTCGTGCTCAGAGCTGGTGGATTGTGCCACGCAGCTCTGAAGCGACAGTCTGGCTTACAATCTGCTTATTCTTCAGGGGTCTCCTGGCTCCTCCTGGGCCCTTTGTATTTACCCATAAATTTTAAAATCAGCTTATTATTCCTATAAACAATTCAGGATTCTGATTTGGATCTGAAGATAAATCTGGAGATCTCTGATTCCCCCCCTTTTTTTTTTTTGAAAAGAGGTCTTCTTGCCTCAGCCTCTGGAGTAGCTGGAACTGTAGGCACCGACCACCACACCTGGCTAATTTTTCTATTTATAGTAAAGATGGGGCCTTGTTCTTGCTCAGGCTAATGCCACTACACTCCACCAGAGGCAACAGATTGAGGCTCTGTCTCAAAAAACAAACAAAAACATTTGTAGAAATGAGATCTTGCTATTTTGCCCAGGCTGGCCTCCAACTCCTGAACTCAAGTGATCCTCCTGTCTCAGCCTCCCAAAATGCTGGCATTTCAGACATAAGCCACTTGTACCCAGCCAATCCCAGTTGGAAGGCTGAGGCAAGAAGATTGTTTGAGCTCTTTTACAAGTTCAAGGTTATAGTGAGCCATGATGACACCATTGCATTCCAGCCCAGAAGTTGAGTGAAACCCTGTCCCTTGTTTCTACAAAAAATAAAAGAAAAAAATATTAATGCTCATCAGTTTTAGTGTCTAAACTCCCTGTGTGACATCCCTGTTCATCAGAGCTGGGAACTCAGTTTCAAGTTTTTTTCTGGGATCCCCTCGTCCAAGGAGGGGTCCATTCAGTTGGCAGGAGGCTTAGGATTTTAATTTATACTCAACAGTGACTTATTTTGAACACAATTCAGATTCCATCCCTTCTCTGTGCAACACTCCACGGTCTCTATTGTGATGACCAAAAAGTAAGCTCCTAAGCCCTCTACTAACTGAATGGACCACTCTGAGCCCAGGGGTTCCCAGAACCATCTTAAAATGGAACTCCCAGCCATGAGGGGATGGAAGAGGAAAAGCACAATTACATACATATGGTTTCCCTTCATAAATTTCATGACTCCTCCTATAGCTTGTTGAATATGTATATTTGACTATCCTACTCAGTATAAAATCCGTTTCCTGGTCTCTTCTCAGGAGCACCCACCGACCCCCCTACCCCTGCTTCTGTTTGGGGCTCTGCTTTCCAGCCTGTTGAAATGGCCACCCTTTATGAGAAATAAGACTTTTCTTTCTCCAAAGTATAAACCTTGTTAATTTTTTTTTTTTTGTTAACACCATCCCACCCAAATCCCTCTTTGGACCTCAAATTTCTCCACCCACTCCCCTCACACCTAAACTTTCCCACAAGACTACAGGTTGTTTCTCCCCGCACTAGCAAGCTCTTACCTCACGGCCTTTATCTCAGCCATCCCTTGGCCTGGAATTGTCTTCCCTCTGTCAATGGAAAAGAAGCCAGACTTGGTAAAATAATTTAAAGATGTTTATTCTGAGCCCGACGTGTGATCGTGGCTTGAAAAATCAAGCCTGAGAAGCCTTGAGCAAGTGGCCTCACCATGGTTAGGTCACAGTTTGGTTTAACACATTTACAGAGACAGGAATTATTTGTAAAATCATAAATACTGTTTCCAAAAAAACTCATGGAAGGAGTACATTGGTTTGGCCTGAAAAGGA